>NC_028454.1:7144952-7334784 GCF_000263155.2 Setaria italica | reverse complement strand
GGAGGGGGGACCTCTCCGCTCTTCCCCCCCTGCTTCCCGCTCTATTCCTTGCCCATGCGTACAGTTTGCCCAACTTATCTGTCTCACTATTTAAGCGTTGGACTGAATGACTCTTCGTTTACGAAACCATCATATAGTGAATGGTTACTGTAGCACCACATTGTCAAATCATGGACTAATTAAGCTTAATAAATTCGTCTCGCGATTTAGCCTAGTGGTTGTGCAATTAGTTTTGTAATTAAGCTATGTTTAATACTCCTAATTAGTGTCCAAACATCCGATGTGACAGGTGCTAAAATTTAGCACATGCCTTCCAAACACCCCCAAAGAAGTAGCGCTACCTATCCTGATTCAAGCTAGGCAGAACTACGAAGCAACCAACCTACAGAGTACCAGGGGGAGGATGGAACTGGAGAGTAGCACTCCCGTACAACGTTTCTGTTAAACCACACACACACGCATTTCAAAGCGCAAAAGAACTGGACAGCAGACGCTTCGCCAGCTGCCTCTCAATCCCTCTCCTCGCCTTCTTCTGGTAGATCCTCCGGCGCAGCGATCATCAACCTTGCGCGGGGCAGCCTTGACAGCTGGGCCAACATCCTGTGCGCGAAAGCCTGCGTCGTCTTGACGCCTTCGATCACCCCTCCTTGGAACTCAGCATTGAAGAGACCTGCCCAATAAGTCATAAAAGCACATGCATGCAACACTATTTCAGCAGGGTGTTTAGGTCCTATTTAGATACACAGTTCTAAACTTTAGCACTTGGGACTGTTTGGATACTGTGCTAAAGTTTAGCATCTTTGGTGGGAAATAACCCAAGTGCCCCTCCTTTTCCCTCTTCCCCTGCTGGCGCACTGCCCCCTCCACCACGAGCTGGTCTGCCCCACCTCGCCGCGCTCCTCCCCGTGCTCCTTTTCCCCCGCGCGCTCCACCCGCCGCCGCCTCCTCGCCTTCTCCCTCCCCACTCCTTCCTCACGCCCCGGCGGAGGAGGCACGGCGGGGCGGAGCCCGGCCCCCGCGGCGGCGAGCTCCATCCCCAACGCCCGCGCCCCCTCCAGATCTGCGCACCGGCGGAGGAGGCATAGCCGGGCGGAGCCTGGCCCCCGCGGCGGCGAGCTCCATCCCCGACGTCCGCGCCCTCGTCCTCCTCGCCTCGCTCTTGCTCGCCTCCTACCTCTGCTTCCGTCGCAACGGCCGGGACTACTGGGCCGGGGAGGCCTTCACCACGGCCTCAAGCTTCAGCCACCTCTCCGTCACCGTCCCGCGAGTGCTCTTCGTCGTGGAGGGGTCCGAGTCCCCGGACGCCGCTTACTCCTCCGCAGCCGCCGCATCCTGCTCCCCCGTCAGGCTCGACCTGCGATGCCGGTCCAAGCCCCTGCAGCAGTCGGCGGATGCCGCCCCCGTGACGCCACCCTCCGCGCCGGCGCCCGCTAGGAAGCACCGGATGCCGCTGCTCTAGGAGCTGTCGGCGCCAGCCTTGCCCAGATCCCCTTCTAGATTTGCGCTGCTCAGGGCCTCGCTCCTCTCATCGGGCGGCGATGGTGGCAGCCATGACTGCGGTGGGCGCGGACGCGGCAGGCAGCCGCCCACGCTAGCTGGGCCAGGCGGAGGAGGATGGCGGAGGTGGTGGCGGCGCGGGTTGGGCGGAGGAGGCGGGGCCGACGGAGGTGGCGTGGCCCGTCGGCGGGCCGAGCGACAGAGGCAGGCGGTGGGTGGTGTGGCAGGGAGGAGACAGAGGGAGGAGAAAGAGGGGGCAACGGTGGAATAAAGTGCACAGGGGACCACTTTTAGCAGGTTTAGCAAAGTTTAGCATTCCTTGGGTGTGCTAAAGAAAATGAGGATGCTAAACTTTAGCACACCCTTTTTAGCACCCAGTGCTAAAGTTTAGCACCCCTCTCCAAATAGGGCCTTAATCATCTTCCCCTCAAAGACAGCTTTATTTCTGCATTTCCAAGTGGCCCAGCAAATTGCAGCAAAATAAGGCCTAGATAGTGACATTAAATGCATTTCGCAGTGAAGAGCCCAATTAGCAATGGACCATGGTTAAGCAAACTTTCGTCCCAGGTCTTTGCTTCAATACTCTCTTTTTATTCCCCAACCCCAAGAGAGAAGAAATAAGAGCAGCAACAATTTGCAGCTGACAAATTATAGATGTGAAGGTTTCCCAGCTAGCCTTATTTTCATACACATTAGTCCCCTCCAATGCATACGTATTTGGAGGACTGGGGTGGAGTTTGTTCACTTTCCAGCGTATGGATCGGGAGGGAATATGTTTATCGAAAAAAGACTTTAACCGGTAAAGCAGCTAATTACCACTCTCTGAATATGAATGAAATTCTACAAATCAACCTAGTACTAGCTACCAATTAAGCCACTCTTCACAACACTACTCTTGTTCACATCTGATCTCGCCATCCTATTCCCCTGCTCATCCTCTAATCGTCTTCACCTGCCTTCCGTGGTGAAGGATATGGAAATGGAGTTCCTGGACTCGTCCTCGGCGATATTGGCCAGCACGGAGGCCCTCGTCGTGTTCGTGTCCGTGCCGAACGTGCTGGTGGTGTTCGCGTTGGAGGCACCGGTGGCCCACGCCGACGCCGATCCTGAAGCCGTCGTCGTCGTCATCCACCGCCCCGTCCGGCCGTGGATCGCCGGCTTCCCCGGCTTGGGCAGCGTGAAGGAGTCGCTCGACAGGATGAGGTGCACGCTGTGCATGTCCGGCCGGTCCGACACCACGGCCTGGCAGCACAGCAGGCCGAGCTGGATGCACAGCCGCGTCTGCTCGGTGTCGGGGTCGGACAGGGACGGGTCCACGATCTCCAGGGCCCGTCCTCCTTCGAACAGCTTCCATGTCTGAACAAAAGTTTCAGAACATTCAGCATATCAGATTGCTGCCAGGTTTTACTACCCAATGCTGAGTAGGCTATTACGCAGAGACGATGTTTCTCTTTCTGACAAGATGATCTGGGCACTTACATAGTTCAAGAGGTCGACCTTCTCGTCGTCCACATGCCGGGCGAAGTTCTTGCGTCCGCTCACTATCTCCAGCACCAGGATCCCGAAGCTGAAGACGTCAGTCTTGGTCGACAGGTAGCCGTTCATCGCGTACTCTGGAGCCATGTAACCACTGCAATCCATCACGCTCGGTATTTGCGCAAAGAACACCACTTGTGAACGGAAATGGGACACCGAAACGGAACTGTCTGAACTCACTATGTGCCGGAGATCCTGAGTGTGTTCACGTGCGACGCGTCCTCCAGGAAGAGCCTCGCCATGCCGAAATCTGCAATCTTTGGGCTCAGCTGCTCGTCGAGGAGCACGTTGCTCGCCTTGATGTCTCTGTGTATGATTTTGACCGGAGATTCCTCGTGGAGGTAGAGAAGGCCTCTGGCTAATCCAATGATTATCTGGTATCGTTTTGGCCAATCTAGCTGCACACTTTTTTCCTTATCTGAAAATATCCAAGGAGCACAGGGCATGTTAGACAAAATCAATCTCATCCTGTATCTTACTATCTACAGTTGTTTGTAGCACAGATCTTCACTGCATTTCCCTGATGTTTCTATCCTAAAGATTGATGTATATTTTAGCTGAACATAAGGTTTCCACTTCCCCATTTTGTTTGTGTTCACAAAACTCATGTCCTCCGTTGGCATACTTTCAGTTTCAGATGACAAGAAATCGTCTTCGAAGAAAGCGTCAATGCAAGGACCACGTACGTCATAACTGATCTGATGTGATATGTCGATCCCTTGAGATTAAGAAATCAAGCAAGTACTTTTGACGCAGTCGAGGACTTGAGGTCAAGGGTGCACTAGTACTTGGAAACAGCTGTTATATACAAATATGAAAGCATACTTCAAGACCTGACATCACCTGAAAGACTTCTTACAGCCACAGCTCGATTCTATGAACATTAGCTGATGCTACTCTTTGAATATGACGTTGACATGCAGCTACCTCATGTCGTTTGATTCTTCACAAGTCATGACCTACTATACCTCTCATCTACCAGCTTAATTTTACAGCGATTCAAAAGGGTTCCTGTATCTCTATTGGAAGTACAGTAGTTGTCTTGCATATTAATACTGTCCGGAACTCTGAACAATGAAATACCTAGAGCAATTGAACCCGTCCAACACTGCAACTTACTCTTAAGTCTTAATAAGTACTCATAAAAAAGTCTTAATAAGTACTAATTATGATATGGATATGGTATCAGAAAAATAAATTTTTGGCAGCAGCAATATAGCAGGATGACAACCACTTTTGAGCAAGCAATACATAACAAAATGCAGAGTAGTTTTTCCTTTTGATCGGGAAGCAGAGGATTTCTTACTGAAGAGGATATGGTCGAGGCTGCCATTGGGGAAGTAGGGGTAGACGAGCATCTTGTGGCCGGAGGAAGCGCAGCAGCCAAGCAGAGACACCAGGTTCCGGTGCTGCACCTTGAGCAGGAGCTGGACCTCGTTCAGGAACTCGCGCACGCCTTGCCGTGACCCCAGCGACAGCTTCTTCACGGCGATCTGCTGGCCGTCCTGCAGCACCCCCTGGAGAGATCGATCGGATCGGAGACGCAGTTTGAGACCACAGCCTAGAGTGAATCGATGATGATTGATTTGAACAAAGTGACGCGTTGGATTGAACATGAGTTAGTGAGAGCTGAATGATTGTACATCACTACATCCAACTGGAATTGGCCCATCGACACTTAATACAGTGCTCTATGACAAAGCAAGGTCACGAGCGTGTCGTTCACGGTTCATCAGGGTTTTAGTAAACAAGAAGCGAAATCATCTAGGACATGTTCACCCAATTATTCATTCCGCTGCTACTCGGTTTTTTGAAAATGCATGCAGTTGTCAGGTGAACCCTGAGGTCTGAGCAGAGTATGCTTGGTTGCTGAAGGATAAAACATGAGAGCAAACTAACGGAGCAACACATGTTGCCAAGATAAACAAAATTTACCGCGTGCCAACACGAGCGGCGTAGTAATCGAATCAGTGAATCAACCAAGGGAATCTCTATCGTTTAATTTTTTTTCAAGCAAAATAAAGCGAGCGCTAGATCCTGTAACTGAACTGGTAAGCGCATAGGCAGAGAGAAAAGTGAAGCTAGGATTTGCCTTGTAGACGGGTCCGAACCCGCCGCGGCCGAGGAGGTTGTCGTCGGAGAAGCCATCCGTGGCGGTCTCGAGCACGGGCAGGTCCATGAAGAGGCTCCACTCGTCGCCCTCCTCCGCGCGCCCCGACGCGCCCGCTCCGCCGCCCGCCTCGCCCCCGCCGCCGGTCTTCCTCCTCCCCGCGCAGCACCCGCACGCCCACGTCCACGACGACGACCGCGCCGCGGCAGGCATGATCGGCCGGCCGTGTCGTTCGCCGTCGCCCACGCAGCTTGCTAAACCAAACCCGACCGCCGCGGCAGAAAGGCCAGCGGAGCCGCTGGCCGAACAAGCGAAGAAATAGGGCCGGCCGGGCGACCACCTGCGGGGTCAGCGGAGGATCTGAGCGCCACACACTTGCCCGTGTGGGTTTTGTAGCGGCGTGCAGGCAATTCCTGGTGCTACTAGAGTCGGGGCAGGACTGGAATTCCACAGTCACGTCCAACGGTGACGGTGATCGGTGGACGTGCACTGCTGGTGTGAAAGTTCCTGTTCCTAACCCGCTCAGGTGCGGTTGTGCAATCGGTATTGATTGTTCGATACTAAAAGGTTGGTTCGATATTAAAGGAAAGCCTTTAATACCGGGTCAAATAATCGGTACTCAAGTAGGGTCGGTATAAGCAGGAAATTTACTACCGATTGTTTATACCAACCGGTACTAAATTGGCTGCTATGTTGCGTGACAGACAATTTAGTACCGGTTGGTATAAACAACCGGTAGTAAAGGTCTTTTCTTTTCTTATTTTTTTTCTATTTCTTTATTCTATATTAGTATTTCGTATTTGTTCCTTTACGTATACTTAGTTCTAATAGGCTAATATATATAAAGTTGTATTTATCTATAATATTACATTTGAGATAATATTATATATATAACATTATATATGTAGACATATTGTGCATACACATAAATGAATAATATTTCATTGCATCAACTTTCCAAGTTCAACATTTTGGATCAACTATTCTGAAGCTGAGTCCTGACGGTGATGCAGATTTGATCCATCATTATGGAACTCCTCCGCTGGATTTATTACCTCATCCAGAAGAAATCCATTGAGTTGTTTTTGAATTGCCCTGATTTTTTCCGTCTTGAGAGTGCTTCCTTCACGTCTCTCATCTGTGTCATTGGCAAAGGTTATTATATAGTAAATCAATGGGTCTGCACAATTAAAACAAATTTATTGTTAAGAAATTTGTATACGTACTCTGAATTCGTGGTCGATTATACGCTTGGGACCTACAAAGCCATGGATAAACTCACATACGTAGTATCCGCATAAATTATTCCCCAGATTCTATCTCAAACACTATATATATGGCAAAAGAAGTTATGAAATATCTATTGTGTTCAAGGAAGTGTCATGAGATGTGGAAATTCAACACATACCGGGAATTAAGGCTTGAAATCAAGTTCATCCTTGAATTTACCTGCGTGATGTTGACGGAAGTAAGCCCATGATTTGTTAAGAATGTCTATGAGGTTTTTGTATTGATCTCTTTATTTTCTCAAAGAGTCCATGATATAGATTATGCTTTGATCAACCACAATAATAAGAAGTATCCAGTGGAAATTGTACATATATGCGTAGCCAAAGCTAGTTAGTCTTATATTTAACTACTAGTTCAAAAAATAAAAGAAACGGGAAACAGGCTCACTTCAAGTTGTACTGTAGAAGTATGTACTTCTTGTAATGTTGGTTTTCTAGGAACTTATATATGTTCTTCAAGGTCCGATTTGGTCTATCTCTTATAGTTGACTCGTTTATAATATCCGAATTCATGAAGCCGATGTCATAGTATCTTTTCCTCCGGCAAGTTTGAATCTCCATCCTGCATGATACAAAATCGAATAGGAGTTAAGACATCACACAATGATTAGAGCGGGGATTTTGAAGTTAGAGCAAAAGACTTACAGAACCTAGGAACTGATAAGTGACTTATAAATTGCGTCTTGATAGTAAAGGAAATAGAGTTCCTCTAGCGGCACATTTATAATGGCATCACCATGGAAATAATGTTGATCTCCAATCCGAACTTTGAGCATGAGTAAACCATTGGCTGAAGCCTCCATGTACTATTGGTGCAATTTGTACATCTTGGTTGGAAGACGGTCCACCAACTGCAGCCACACAAGCGGTTTCCCTAACTCAAATTTCCATTTAGCAGCCCCAGGGTGCTTTGGGACGTGATCCTCCCCTCGAAGTTGAGCTGGGGTGAGATTTGTATCTTTGGCGAATAGAAATAGGTTCTTATCAAACTTCAAAAGCACCTAGAACAGGGCAATCGATTGGTTGGATTGGGTTCCGAGCTATGAATATTTGACCCACTTTATTCTTCTTCTGAAAAGCCTTTGTTATTGAGCGGTCGTAGTCAGATAGCGGTGGTTTCTCTGCTTTTTTCTCCATGCTTCTAATCAAAGACTGAAATTTAACCATATCAAGTGGTGGATCTTTCTTCACGGGAGGTTTTGGTGCGAAGTGAGCTTTAACCTCAACATCCACTACTACGTCAAGTTCCGCATCAGTCATATCATAAGTTTTGTTGGGCTCTGGTTACTTCTCCTTCAGCTTATTTGCTTCTTCTTTGTAGCCACAATAGGCAGAACTGAAGGCGTCTTTCGCCGTGTAGCCTTGCTCATAACAGGGGGGAGGTGGACTCATGCTAGGATCCTATCAGCTAGTGGAGAGCGTGGAGTGATGCTAGGATCCCTGTCTGGTAGTGGAGAGGGTGCCCTGACAGATGGCGTAGATAATCTTACCCTTGACCCTTGAGGAGATGATCCCAAGGTCAAGGGATTTGGCTGCGTAATCCTTTTGTAGCACTTGGGCCATAGAATCCAACCATGGACGGCTTCTCCTTGATTCCTTTCCTCGTCACCTCTAGGGATCTCCAGTTCCAGGTCATCCCAATCGTCGACCATGCAGTCCACCCCAACTTTGGCATAATCGCGAGCTGGAATCTCCACACTATGAATTGTTTGGCCTTGTGTCGGTTGTTTAGGCACACCATAAGCCACCACGATGAGCTTGTTTTTCATGGGAATAATAAGCTCACAAGGGGCTCTCCCAGTGATGTTGTCCACAAGATGGCGTTGATTGTCCTCAAATATGTCAGAAGATCCTCTAGTTGGGGATTCCATGGAAGCGACGCTGCTTTGACGCTGAGAGGGGCTTGCGTCGACATTAGCCCCTGATGATGCAGCTACTTGTTCACTAGCTTGTTTGCTAAGAGGTAGAGCCACACGCCGGTCGATTGCTTCCTCCATTCTTGCTCTTGTTAAAGCTATGTGTTCTTGTAACTCTCGTAGCTGTCGTATGTGTTCGACCTTACTTTTTTAGCGACTTCTGTACGAATCAATGTGCTCACGAAAGGCAAACTTTCATGGAATTACTCCTTTTCCTCGGCAATGTCCAAGGTATTCTGGATTACCTAGTGCCACAGTCAGCTCATCCTTCTCTCAATCAGGCACGAAAGATCCTTTGGCCGTTGCTTTTATTAACTCAACAAGTCTCGTAGCCACTTCTCTTAATTTTTGGCCGAACACAAATGATCCATCTTCAAGATTGAGCGTGCCGCCATGAGCATAATACCAATGCATTGCTCGCTCCGGCCATTCGAGAGTCTGCGGTACTATTCCCTTAGCAATTTGTCATCTTCCATCCTCTACCATTTCATGATCCCCTTCTTGTAACTCCTGGCCCAAGATGATGAAAGTATTTCTTCTTGGGAGCATTGTCGATGTTGGGTTTAGTTGCCTTAGCACTCTTTTGTGACTGCTTGAACTGCACAAATGAATTTCAGTGATCTCTTAACTTCAGGTGCTTCGTAAAATCTGGTTTAAGCCCTTCTTTATGTAGTTTTTGTTCAAGTTCTTCTTGTACGTCTGAAAAGTAATTTTACCCTTCCGAAAACTCCAATCTTTCACTTTTTCTTCATCTACACCTTCGAACGTGAAATTTTCTTTTATCTGTTTCCATATCATTTCCTTCCCTCGCTCAGGGACCACGCTTATGGGGACCATGCTTGTGGAAGCGACGCTCTCATCGATTTCAGGGCTTTTCCAATTCTGAAAGTTTATTGGGATGTTATCTCTAACAAGAAACCCAATTTGATTCACCAATTTAGTCTAAGCATTGTGTTGAGCAATTGGTTCACCATCTTCACCAATTTTCGTGATGATGATACGGTCCTCTAACTTCTTGTTCTTGCCTTGTTTCCGTTTAGGCTTGCTGCTCGATCCAGATGGCTGAAAAATGAAAGAACTATTAATTTCCAATAATCTTGATAAGTAGAGAATTCAAATCATGTTTACATACAATAATTGTTATACCTCGTCTTGTTGCCTATCATTGCCTTTGTCGGCAATTGGTTCCTCCTTATTGCCATCACCAGACATGTTGAGGTAGATGTCAGTCTGGCTGTGATCGACCTCTTCATTTGGTTGATCGTTCGTGCTACCTTGAGCAATGAAGTCCATTAGGTATTCCTCGTCCAATCAAGCCTGCTCGTCCTCTAATCGTGCCATTGTAACTAATATAATACAAAAGGAATTATTCTAAGAAATAGTAGGCATCAACAATAAAAAGAATGACTAAAAAAAGAATTAAACACTTGTACAATTTGTTACAGTGAATTGCTCATCATTCATAACCATCATCAAAATTTTGGTAACTAATATAATATAAAAAGAATGACTAAAAAAAGAATGATCAATAGTTATACATTTTGTAACAATGAATGACCAAAAAAAGAATGAAACAATTAAACAATTTTTTACAATAAATGACTAAAAAAGAATGAAACAATTATACAATTTGTTACAATAAATAGCTGAAAAAATGTTTACAGTGAATTGCTAGTCATTCACAACCATCAAAAAATTTCTTGTAACTAATATAATATAAAAAGAATTATTTTAAAAATTAGTAGGCTTCAACAAATTTCTAATATTTTATGCACATTTCTAGCACTACTTATAAATTGTGTAAAAACAAATGACTAAGGCAATATGTAGCAATAAAAAACAAATGACTAATGCAATTTGTAACAACAAGTGACTAAGGCCATTGTAACTAATATAATATAAAAAGAATTATTCTAATAAGTAGTAGGAATTTTACAATTTCTAGCACTATTTATATATTTTCTAGCACTATTCCACTAATTTCTTGCGCTAATAAAACAATGCTTGGCAATAATGTATATTTCCTAGCAGTATTTATAAATTTTCTAATTTTTACCGTGAATTGCTAGACATTGACAACCATCATCAAATATCTAAGAAATAATATAAAAATAATTATTCAAAAAATTGATAGTAGGCATCAACAAATTTCTAATATTCTAACATTTTTCCTATTAATTCTAGCTATTTTAAACTTTTTTATATAATTTCTAGCTATTTTAACATATTCCAAAAATGAAAAAAAAGATGACGTCATCCGACCGTGGGCTTACGTCAGCACAGACGAGGCTCGCGGCTAGCGTGGTGTGGGATGGGCGACGAAGGTCGGGGGAGGCACTCGGGGGTCGGGAGGGGGGCGGCATCGGTGTTGGGGAGGGCGACAGCGGCGACGAGGCGAAGGTTGGAGATGGTGGTGGAGGAGGGACGGCGGAGTAGGGGAGGCGCCGGTGGCCGGGTCAAGGGTGGTGCTGGTGTCTTGCGGGAGGGGTGGTGCCAGTTGAGGCGACAGTGGCGACAATGGCGACAGGGGGCGCGCGGCGTCGGAGAAGACGTCGAGGGCATGACATGACGGCGAAGGATCCACTGCAAGAAGGATGATGATCGCAGCTAAGTGTTGGGGAGGAAGAGGATGCGGTTTTTAACCCTCTCCCCTTTAGTACCGGGCCTCATCCCCACCCGGTACTAATGCCCTTTAGTACCTGGTGGTAGCTACCACCTGGTACTAAGGGGGTTGCAACCCACTTTCAGTTCCCGCTAAGATAAATACTTTATTTCCTTTCTTTTAAAATTACTATTTATATTTATTTACTTCATGGTAAATCAAATAACGTTAATAAAATTGCAATAAGAAGTTTGTTATCTTGATGTTGATTAGATCTACACAATAAAAATATTAGATGCAGTTAAATAATAAACATAGTAAATTAGTAATATTAAGTTAGTAATATGTTATAAATTATCATAATACTTATGTTAACTTAAAAATTAGAAAAAATAAATATTTTGACCATGCAAAAATCTAAAAAAATAGTGCTTGTAGTTTTATTAACATGTTTACCTTGACTTAGTCATGTACTTGTTTATTTATATATAAATTTATTGTTTAATATTTAAGGGTGCTAAAAAATCAAAATAATTAATATTTTAACCATGCAAAAATTAGTTCTTATTTAATAACTCCATAGAATGTTATTATATTACTTTGTCACTTGAGCATAAAACATTGTCACTTGATCACGATACATTACATATTATTTCAATGTGTTATTACATTAATTTGTCACTTGACTACAAAACACAGCATAATGGTTCTAATACATTACACGTCATCATCTAATGGAACGTTAATAACCTTTCTCTTATCGAATGTCCCTTGGATCGCGGTGTAAGTATGGAGCGTCCTCTTTGTCTAACAGGATGCTTGGGGCAACCTCGACTGAAAATGGAGGAAGATCATCGAAATGGAGGAAGATCATCGAACTGATCATAATCTTCTAAAATGTCAGTCTTATCCTCAACTCTAATGATTTTTCTTTTCCCTATAAGAACTATGTGACACTTTGGCTGGTCATCTAACTTATTACCACCCTTCTGTTTTGGTTTGCTAGACATATCCTTCACATAGAAAACTTGAGTCGCATCATTGGCTAGGACGAATGGTTCGTCTCTGTATCTAATTTTATTGAGGTCCACTATTGTCATCCCATAGTTGTCTATCGCTACGCTTCCTCAAGTCAGTTTCACCCATTGGCACCGAAATAGAGGGATTTTCAAAGGTCCGTAGTCGAGTTTCCATATCTCCTCAATGACACCATAGTATTTGTCTTTTTTTCATTGTTGTCTATTGCATCTATACAGACACCACTATTTTGGTTTGTACTCTTTTGGGTTGTCGTGTAAAATGTGTACCCATTTATCTCGTATCCTTGTAATGTTGATATGGAGATAGATGGACCCCTATCCAACTGTGCTAGTTTCTCTTCAATCATGTCATCACCCATCAGTTGTCGCCGCAACCAAGAGGCAAAAGTATAAATGTGATGACATGTAATCTAGGCATCAGTCTTCCCCTGGTTTGAGGACCGTACAATGGTCTTGTGCTCCTCCAAGTATGGGACCACTAGGGATGATTGTTGCAGGATCGTGAAGTGTGCTTTACGAACTATACTCTCATCAATGTCCATCCAAGTTTTCCTCCCTAGTGTGCTCTTTCCCTTGAGTCTCCCCTCATAGCGTGATACAGGACTCCAATCGAACTCAGGTCGTAAATAAAGTTAACACAAAACTAAATGACCTCCTCTATTCATATCCTTTTGCGACATTTCCTTCTGGACGGGCACGATTACGAATATACTTCTTCAGAACTACCATAAACCTCTCAAAAGGAAATAAATTGTGTAGAAATACAGGACGAAGAACAAAAATCTCTTCAACAAGGTGGATTAGAAGATGAGTCATTATATTAAAGAAGGAAGGTGGAAAGACGATCTCAAAGCTGATAAGGCATTGCACTACATCATTCTGCAGCTTTATTAGATTGTTAGGATGGATTGCCTTATGAGAAATCATGTTGATGAATGCACATAGCTTCACGATTGTCATTTTCACATTCTCTGGTAGAATACCCCTCAGTGCAATAGGCAGCGATTGTGTCATCAGGATGTGTCAGTCATGGGCCTTTAGATTTATAATTTTCTTCTCTTTAATATTTATTATTCCCTGTATATTTGAGAAGTAGCCAGTGGGACCTTGATACTATTCAATCACTCAAACATGATTTCCTTCTCTTTCTTACTGAGAGTGTAACTGGCAGGATGCAAGTAATGTCCATCATCGCTCTTTTTTGGATGTAGACCATCTCATTGTTTCATACATTTCAGGTCTCGATGCGCTTCAATTGTATCCTTTGCCTTTCCATATGTACCTAGGAAGCCAAGCACGTTCACGCAAAGATTTTTCATCAGGTGCATCACATCGATTGCATTAGAACCTCAAGAACTTCCCAATAAGGTAGCTCACAAAAAAGAGACTTCTTTTTCCACATGGGTGCATGTCCGTCCTCGTCGTTTGGAACAGGTTGCCTAAGAGCCCATACCAAAAACTACCCTCACATCCTTTATCATAGAAAATACACGTTTACCATTACGGTGAACGGACTTAGTATATTTTTCTTCCTTCCCTTCAAAATGTTTCCCTTTCTTTCTTAATGGGTGCTTAGCAGGAAGAAATCAACGATGGCCCGTATACACGACCTTCCTACAGTGTTTTAAATACATACTGCAAGTATCATCAAAACAGTGCGTGCAGGCTCGATATCCTTGTTTGTCTGTCCAGACAGATTACCAAGCGCCGGCCAATCTTTGATGGTTATGAACAACAATAATCGTAGATTAAAAGTCTCCTTTTTGTCTTCATCCCGCACACGTACACCTTTTTCCTTCCAAAATAGTAAAAGTTCATCAACCAACGGTCTTAGATAAATGTTGTTGCCACGTTGTTTTGGGCCTTAGATAATTACCGACTTTATAATGAACTTCTACTTCACGTATGTATAGGACGGAAGGTTGAACATACATAAGTTCACAGGCTATCACTACTGAACTCACCGAATGGATTGAATCCATCTGTACTTAAACCAAACTGTTTGTTCATTGCATCCTTTTCAAACTCGGAAATTCTCTATCAACTATTCTCCACTGGGACCCATTAGTGGGGTATCTGATCATTTCATCTTGCTTATGTTCTGCTTTGTGCCAACGCATCAACTTTGCCTATGCCTTGTTTCTGAACAAACGCTTCAAGCGTGGTACTATAGAGAAATACCACATTACCTTCGCAGGAACTTTCTTCTTGCTGACCTGCCCCTCAACATCATCAGGATCATCTCGCCTGTTCTTATAACGCAGAGCGTCGCACACAGGACAAGCGTCCAATTTCTCGTATTCCTCACCGTGATAGAGGATAAGTCATTAGGGCAAATAACTTTTTTGCTTCGTACATTGAGGACGACAATTCATTCCCATCAGGAAGCATGATCTTTATGATTTTCATTAACTCATCAAAACCCTTATCAGAAACTCCATTTTTTAGCTTCCATTGCATCATTTTCAGTGTGGTACCCAACTTTTTGTACTCCTATTTGCAATTTGGGTACAACAATTTCTTATGATCATCTAACATATGCTCGAACTTTTTTGACTCCTTCACATTCTCGTAGTTTTCCTTTGCATATCGCAACACCTAACCTAGATCATCGATAGGACTTGATGTCTCGCCCATCTCTTCTTCAGTCTTGCCCATTGGATCTTCAGCCTCGCACATTGGAGCTTCTGCAAAGGCACCTATTTGAATCCAGTCAGGAATGTTGTCATCTTCTTCTAGTTCATCATCTTCCATCATAACTCCTTTTTCCCCATGCTTGGTCCAAACAAAATAGTTAGGTATGAATGTAGAACTGTATTTGTGGGCATGAATAGTCTTTCTGGATGAGTAATCTTTCTCATTTTTACAATTTCTGCATGGACAACAAATGAAATCAGACGATGATTTGTTGGATTCTTCCAGATCGAGAAAACCATGCAAACCATTAATGTACTCCATGGAGAGTTTGTCTGCGTTGTACATCCATTGCCAATTCATTTACAAAGTATTACCGAACGAAAGAGTTTCTGATCATCCATAGAATTATACATGAAACATAGCAAACATGATGCAAATACCATGAAACCATCCACTAGGTACTATCTAGGAGGACTTTAAGCATCCTTGGGCGGCGAAGACGAAGGTTTCGCTGACCTAGCCTCATCCTGTGGTTTATTTATGCCTCCTACAACGGTAGTACTAAGTGGATCTGAAATACCCGGGACTGGAGGTGGAGCATAACAACCACCAAAAGGAGGTTTTCTGACCAGCCACAACAGCATCTTCATGGCATCTTTGCAAATAATGAAGCATTGCTCTCTCTCACGTGCTCATTTTCTTTAGCTTATCATGAGGACCAATTATGGTTCTCCCCTTGCCGCGAGAGGAACAACGATCGCTCCCACCATCGCTACTACCTCCAGCAGCAGTAGCCATATCTATGTACCATAATTTATTTAGCTATATTTACAAATGACTAAACTATGAACAAATTATATTTTTCCCTACAATTTATTTAGCTCAAACATAACATATAAATAAAAAGTTTCTCCATTGTAGCTTATTCTAAAAATTGCTAATTACGTACCTCTATTTCATCTTATTATCTCTATAAATCACAATTTATCTCGCTCATATTTACAAATGACTAAAATATGCACAAAATATATTTTTCCCCTTAATTTATTTAGCTCATATTTGTAAAGGAATAAACTACTAATTTCTTTGACTAATATGAAATATAGCATTCAAAAAATTGGAGCTATTCTAAAAATCACAAATATGAGTTCTAAATAACACATGCATATAAATGAAAATTTTCTCCATTGTATCTTATTCTAAAAATCAAAATTACTCTAACTCTAAAGCATAAAACTTAGTATACTAAACATGTATCAAGGGAGGATGAGTTTCTAACTTTTACAACACTTGAATGAGTGAAATCCCCACGAAATGGTTAAAAATCCGACAGCACCTCCCCTATTTCGCAATGAATGGATAAAGCTCGAGCCGGAGGAAATGACTTAGACAGGAGGAAGAAGACACCTAATTTATAGAAGAAAAATTAGTACCGGGTGGAGGCTTCACCCGATACTAAAGGTTGCATATTAGTACCGGATGGAGCCTCCATCCATTACTAAAGACCCTCATACACATTAGTACCAGGTGAAGGTTTCACCCGGTACTAACGGGTGACCTTTAGTACTGGTTGAAGCCTCCAATAAAGGAGGTTACGGGGAACTCATGAGGAACTAACCTTTACCCGGTACTAACGGGTGACCTTTAGTACTGGTTGAAGCCTCCAATAAAGGAGGTTACGGGGAACTCATGAGGAACTAGCTGTTAGATCTGATACTAATGCTCACATTGGTACTGGATCAAAAATCAACCACAACCAATGCCGGCTAGACGCAGTTTTACAGTAGCGGTGGTGCGGTCGTCTGGTGGGCGGCTGGACGCAGTTTTACAGTAGCGGTGGTGCGGTCGTCTGGTGGGTCGTCGCCGTTGCTGTCGTTACAGGGAAGCGCGAGCGCGTTCCGGGTCGCTGACTAGTAGATTTGCATGCTCCTGCGCTGCCAAATGGGGGCGGTCGGCGTTGTGGTTTCCAGCCGGATTGAGCCGGCCGCCGGGTCGTCGCTTGGCTTGCAGCTCGCTCGTGGTTCCGGTTCCGCTCGTCTCACCTAGTTCCGTGAACGGATGATGCGAGCTGCGAAGCAAATCAGGCTCGGTCAATGTCCGCAGCCACCTTTTCGTCGACCTGGCCGTGTCGTCGCGATCCTTTTCCTCGATGTCTTCTGCTCTTCTCAGGTTGCTAGTGCTGGCCAAGGCGCAAGGCGGCGAGCGGGAGGAAGCTTCTGGCTGCTAAAGAACGGCACCGGCCGCAAAGGTGTTTCGGTGACTGAAGCAATGGATGGGCCTGCTTTGTTGCTCCGGACTTCCCAATCGCATGGTCAAAACGTCCATTTCTGTCTGTTGTTGGGCCGCCGCAGGGGCTTTTCCACCTTACTTTATTTAAAGCCCGTTCTCTGATGATGGCAGCCCACTCTGCTCATCCACTGCTGCCATCACACCTGTCTACGGCTCTACGCCACAGTGGCAAGTGGCCATGCAGTTCCTACGCATGAGGATCTGCTGGGGACAGTGTAAGTGTGGTCCACGCGTGCTCAATGTCCTTGCCTGCAGGTGTTCTCCATGCACGCAGACACAGCTCAGGGATCATCGATGAAGAAACTTAACGAGTGCAGGGCTCGTACTACAGGCCCGCGCCATGCATGCACGGGACCGTGCACCAGCTGCCCCTTGTCCACTTTATTTATTCAGAGCAGAGGAGCCTCCTGGTCGATCAGGATACACTGATACAGTACAGCACATTACAACAAGTCTTACTACTACTACTACCTAGGACAGCAAACAGAAACATAACATGAGGTCACCAAGGGCACGCAGCAACGCTGATCGATCGATCAGCGTCGCAACAAACGTCTGCGCTAGCCGCTAGCTAGCTAGAAACGGTAGCTGGTGGCGACGGTCGGCGCCCACTGTTTCTCCCGGCACCTCGGCCCGGGGTCGCCGTGGTGCGTGTCCAGGCAGCGGTAGCGGCGCGGGCCGCCCGACGAGCCCTCCACCACCTCGCAGTGCACGCAGGCGCTGGAGCAGCGCTTCACCTCGTCCCAGCAGTGGCAGATCGGAGGCTGCGACCTGGTGCAGATGGGCAGGCTGCAGCATTTCCACGGCCTCTTCTCGTCGCCGCCCTTCTTCTCCGCGTCAGCAGCAGCTGCCGCCTGTCGCTCAGCTGCGTCCTTGTGGTGGCACTGGGGCCCGGGCTGGCCCTTGTACCAGTCGACGCAGGTGCGGCGCGAGTCCCCCGTCTCCTCGCAGTTCCTGCAGGCGCCGGAGCAGCGCTCGACCTCGTCGAGGCACCGGCAGATCGGCGGCCACGACCTCATGCACATGGCGAGGTCGCAGCACTTCCACGGCCTCTTCTCATCGTCACCCTTCGTCGCGCGCGCCACCGCCGTGACAAGGTCAGCAACGCCTGGAGGAGACGTGTGCAGACCGATCGATTAGCTATGCGATCGACTGCAAAAGGGAATCGCGTGTCGCCTCTCACCTCTGACATGGGTGGGGACGCGAATGGCGTCCATGTCGTCGCGGAGGGCCGCCGCGGGGACCCCGGCGGCGACGAGGAGCAGCACGGCCGCCTCGAGCGAAAGCATTAGCGGGTTGGAGGCAACGCCTCTCGCCATGTGGCTGCCTCGGCCTCTCAGTCGCGTTCCCCACGTGCTTTATTTATCAGTTTGTGAAGTGCTTTCAGGGCGCTCCACTCTCGCGCTCCTGAGTCCTGGCGGCAGTGTGCGTGGTGAGTGATGATGTGCGACGGCATAAGTAACGGGCTCGGACCAATCAGGAAGCGACATGGAGAGGACACGCGGCGGTGGCTCTAGCTAGCTGGAGGCGAGAGAGTATGACCATCAGCATGCAGATCATGCATGTAATGACACTTGACTTCAGGGTCTGTCGCCGGGCGCCACATGCCTGCGTTGAACGACTCGCAGCTCGTCTGACGAAATGCCACGCATGCAAGGCCAGCGCTGGCATGCATGGCTGGAGCCGTGGCAGCGTTTCACAGCCGTCCTCTGCATGCAACTGGATGGGTCATGGCCCGGCCTCGACTTTAATTAAGGGGGGTTTGGATCCTTTAGTATCACATCGAATATATCGAATATTCTATACTAATTAGCAGGATTAAATATGAGTTAATTAGTTATATAAAACTAATTAACTAGAGGGAGGTAAAACGGCGAGACGGCGAGATGAATCTATTAAGCCTAATTAATCCATTATTAGTAGATGGAGGCAAAACGGCGAGAAAAATCTATTAAACCTAATTAATTCATCATTAGCAATGGTTACTATAGCAGTACATTGTCAAATTATGGACTAATTAGGCTTAATAGATTCATATCGCCCTGTATCAGCTGTATCACCATTTAGCTCTAATTAATTCATCATTAGCAAATGGTTACTATAGCAGCATATTGTCAAATTATGGACTAATTAGGCTTAATAGATTCGTATCGCCGTGTATCGGGCTTAATAGATTCGTATCGCCGTGTATCGCCGTTTATCGACTGTATCGCCGTTTAACTCCAACTTGTGCGATGGGTTTGTATCGCCGTTTAGCTCCAACTTGTGCGATGGGTTTTATAAATAACTTATATTTAATATCGCCGTGTATCGGGCTTAATAGATTCGTATCGCCGTGTATCAGCTGTATCGCCGTTTAGCTCCAACTTGTGCAATGGGTTTTATAAATAACTTATATAAACATTCGATGTGACAGAGTAAAGTTTAACCGTATCCCTATTTTCAGTCGCTTTGTGAAACTGATACGGCGCTTTGTGAAACTGATACGGCTCAAAATATGGATATTTGGAATATACGCGTCAATTTTGCAAAACTTTTCATGCAATGAACACCGATGAGGCGATCACAATAACGAGCTCCTTGGTTCCGCTTTGAGGAAGGGATTGTTCGTGATCGGGATTAAGTTTCTCGGCTTGGGTTTTTTAGAGGGAGAGGGTAGGAAGACCGACAACGTAGGAAGCGGGTGGCGGGTGGCCGTAGCCGTTGGAGGAAGACCAGTGGGCCTGGGCGGCTGGGCCAGTGCCGGCGGTGGGGAAGTGTACAAACGAAATGGTACGTTAGCATGACAGTGGATGGGTGCGTGCGTCCCTATGTCGGAGACGAGAGGGACCTGGCGGCTGGCGGTATGGAGGAGCCGGGCAGGCATGGGGCGTATGCGAAGCAACTGGAGGAAGAAGATGAACATAGTGCCTCATGCTGTTCTGTAGAGGGTTGGATCAAAATCGGATGGATACCGTCGTCCGAAGGGAAGGCAAAATTAGAGATGGTTCGGGGCGATAAACCTCTAGACCGTTATTCATTCTCTCCTGGTTGGGCCATGCTTTGGTTGCGCTTCTGAGCGGGTAGATATATGCCTCAGGTCATATAGCAAACATTTTTATACATAAAACTGAAGTGATACTCTCGTCCATTTTATTCATGTTTGCTTCACAGGAAACATAAGTGACAGGAAACGGTAAACAGCACAGCGATAGGAAAAAAAAAACACCGCGATCTGTTACAGTCCTACTCGATCCAGGCATCCAGCGTTTACCAGCGAGACACTGATGAACATACCTCGCCATCGATCCATCGAGAACTGCAGCGCCATTAGCACATGGACCACGATGCATCAATGCGTGCGCATGCACGCTAGCTAAAGCACTAGCTCTTATTGACCTCTAGTAGTGATCGGAGACAGCCATGGCCATGGAAGGCGTCTCTCTTCTTCTTCACCTCATGCATGGGTAGTGCAGCTTGGCCCTGGGTCACTGCCCTGGTATCCGTCGAGGCAGTAGTAGTAGCGGTGACTGCCCTCCAGCTCGAAGCAGCGGTTGCAGGTGCACTTGTCCACCTTGTCCATGCAGTACCACACCTGTCCCTCCGTCGTCGGCCCGGGGACGGCCTTGTCGCAGCATTTCCATGGCCTCCCCTTGCCATTTTCTCCCTTCTTCGACCCCCTCACAACTGCCGCCATCTCTTTAGGACCTGGGAATAATCGATCATTATCCACAGGCAAATCGAGAGAAGAAAAAAAAAAGTTAAGGTATAGACAATTACGCACCGGCATGGACGACGACCACTTGGTTCGTCCTCCCTTGGTGCTCGTGGCACATGGGCGCGGGGATGCCTCTGTACACGTCCTGGCAAATGTAGCGCGGAGGGTCCGAGTCCCTCACCTTGCCGCACTCCTTGCAGGCGTCCGAGCACTGCTCAAGCAGGTCCCGGCACCGGCAGAACGCTGGGATCGACTTGGTGCATGTTTGCAGGTCGCAGCACTTCCACGGCCTCTCACCTGACGCGGTGTCGCTGGGAAGGCGAATGGCGCCGCCCATGTCCTCGCCGGAGCCGCCAGCCACCGCCACCGTGGTGGCGGCGGGGGTGGAGAGCCCGGCGACAAGGAGCAGAGCCTGGAGCGAAAGCATCATCAGCAGGATCCTTGAAGCAACTCTTTTCTCCATGTATGGGTGTGGCTGCCTCAGTCTTGTTACTCGTGTGGTTTGGGGCTCTTGGCGACAGATTGAGATGGCGGAGGCCGTATAAATAATAGCACGCTGGTGCGATCGGTAGAAGGGCGACGAGCGAGACGACGTGCGCGTACGTGGGAGCCAGTGGGCGTGGACACGTGTGTACGCGATCGAACGCATCAGTGGCAGCATGGAGCCATGGAGTCCGTGTATTATATGGATCCTGTCTCCCAGTTAGTTGCAGTATCCTGAATTTCGCTCGCACGGAACTCATTGATTTCCAAATCTTTTAATTTCTCCTGCAGGCCGCAGGCGTAGGGAGCTAAGGCCTCACACGTGCCTGCATGAACCAGAAGATCATCGAGATGATCCGTTCATCCAAGCAAGTACATGTGCAAGGCTGCAAGCCCAACGCTGCACTGCCGCATGCATGCCCTGGATAAAATCGTGGCGACGTACGTCGTCGAACACGTCATCTGCATGGAGCATATATGTGGCAACCTTACCGCACAATGTGCTACCTACCAGGCTACCACCGTCGAGATTTTTTATTCATTTTTTTAAGGGATAGGTGTCGATGGATCGGTAGAGAACATGTTTCGAGTAATAAAATCAAGAAACTTGGTTGTATAGGGGCTGTCTGGCACAGCACCAGCTCCGAGATTCATTTTGAATCTATAAAGGTTAAAGTAAAGTAATTTAAAATATATGTATTTGGGCTGAACTATGATTACAATGGTTCATCTGAATGCTCCTGATATATATGTATATGTAAGTCTAGTTTAATTTCATGTTGTTTTTGAGCCACCAATATCTAACTCCAAGTGATTTAAAATTTTCTAAAACAACCCTAATTTCTAACCATTTCTAGCTCCCTTTTCTTTCTTGGGTCATAGGCCCATGAAAGCTCAATGTAAATATTCATTTTTTTATTAAAAAAAAAGGTGAGACAGCCCGGCAACCTACCAGAGGTATCCCGAGGTAGTAGATTGATTGGTGGGGAATCACCGAACCTGGAAAGTAAAAGCGAGGACACGAGGCATGGATTTATACAGATTCAGGCCGCCCGAGTAGCGTAATATCCTACGTCCTGTTTGGGTTGTTGTATATTGCCTGCACTTGGGTGTTGTCTGGTGTTGAGGATTTGGTCCTCTGTTGTGGTTCTATGAGGTCTTGACCTACCGATCCAGGGATCCTTGCTCTCCTTTATATACTCCAAGGGGTGGATTACTAGTCGGTTACAAGGGGGAGTCCTAGTAGGATTACATGGTATGAGTCCTAGTAGGATTACAGGGGAATCCTAGTAGTAGTCTGTCTTCTTCCTTCCTTGCGGGTACTGGAGATCTATCCCCGACAAGCCCCCGAGCGCTTCATAGTCGAGTGTAGCAGCCTTCGAGTACTTTTCAGATCCTCGCCGAGTAGTTTTGGTGCTCTTCGAGTATTTTGTCTGACTGAATCTTCAAAGTTTCTCAAAGCTGTTATGAGGCTATGGTGTGCTCAAGCCTTGATAGTCTTGATTTTGTAATCTTCATTTTCGGATTGTGATACGGAGGGCGGCGAAAGTCGCACTCCATATGGAGTAGCTCCCGAGCCTTAGGTTGAATCGAAGAATCAGGTTGAGGGTCAATAAAATCTTGAATCTTCTCTCTTTGTCTTGAAAAAAATCAACTGACGGGTAGCCCTCAAGCCTTGGAATGATTAAATAATCAATCCGAGGGTTTTTATCTTCACGCAAGTCATCATTCGAGTTGTATTGCGGCGTCCAGCCCCCGAGCTTATGCGCCAGGTGAGCTGTAGATACCACGTTGAGTAGTTATTGGTGCTTAGCCCCCAAGCTTGGAAGCTTGCTGAGCCACTGGAGATATTCTGAGTAGTAATTCGCACTTAGCCCCCGAGTCTGGGAGCTAGCGAAGCCATTATAGGTACGCTGAGCATCCTGGAGAGTCGTTGCCAAAGCTTGACCTACAAAAAGAGATGAATACATTATGTAGTATATTTGTAAAATATTGAAAACACTAAAATTTATTCTTATTCAGTGATGAATGTAGTGTAAATGTTGTGTGTCATGCTCTTGTTTTGGCTATATTTTTCTCGAGTAGTTAGCCTATTACGTTTAGGCTCTCAGTCCCTGTTTAGCCATAGCCAAAGTGTGTGAGATCTTTATCTCGTGTACGCGTACTGGCATTGCTGCTACAGAGATCTTTATCTCACGCCCTAACATTTAGGCATGACAGAAGATCCGAGTCTTTCACAAATTAAGGCGTGTTCTGCTTGAGGAGATTAGTGACTGTCGATGTTTAAACCCAGCAACCTGCCGAGGGGGGTGCCCGAGGTAGTGTTTTGGTCAGTGGGGCTCGTCGAGATTAGGAACTTGAAGGTAAACGCAGACACACGATTTAGACAGGGTCAGGCCGCTAGATTGCGTAATACCCTACGTCCTATCTTTTGGTTGGATTAAATTAATTTGAGGGGATCCCTACCTCACCTTATCTTGCCGGGGGCAAAATTACAGGTCGGTTGGTTACAAGAATACTAGTTGGATACGGCTAGAAGAGTTCTACTCTTATTACAATGAGTACTTTCCTAATCCTCAACTAGCTCCTGTCTTTCCATGTAGACTACGCCGTCCTGCGTCATGGTCTCCATATAAAATGCGTCTCGGTGTCCAGCCCCATATTTAGCATTGTCCAAACCTTTTGGTGGGCTCATAGATGTATGTACAACAGTGACCGCTAAGAGAAGACATTTAATAAATAATCGGCATTGTGATAAAAAGACTACGCAATTGCGCGTAAAGTAGTCATTGAGACTTTTCTGCCTTTTGGTGAGGAAAGCGCGTGTATGCCAAGCATAGGATTTTTGCCTCACTAGGGTGTAGCCGCTGTGAATGTCCTGCACTTGATGCACCAAACTTCGTGGCAGAGCCTCATAATTCGGTGTACCAAGCCTGTGGCAGAGCTTCCGGAACTCAGTGCACCAAACCCGTGGCGATAGCCTCCGTAATTCGGTGTAAGAAGCCCATAGCTGTCGGTCAACATGCCCCAAGAGTAGTTGGCGAAGTGTAGCTCTGAAGGGTAATTCCCGTCGAGAGGCGTATAATCAGCGAATTCACCAACCATTCTGAAAACAAGGCAAAGAAAAATAATTATTAAAAAAGTGACTTACCTTAATTCATGAACAATTGTCGATCAAGCCGCGACGGTTGTTGATAAGCCGACTAGTCGGAGTTGATTCTGACTAGTTGTCGACGGTACGAGGCCCGCCCTTGACTAGTTTTGTAGTCGAGACGAGTAGTTGAAGTACTCATTAGCGAGTCGGCGTAGACGTCTTGCTCTTGCAGAAGTAGTCGATCGCATCGTCGGAGATTTGTTGGTGTTGACGTGCAAACTGAAGTCCTTTTGGTAGTTTTTTTGGTGTGCGCATAGCTGAATACACCATTGATTTCCAACGCCAGAGGGAACAGAGGCAACTGTTTCTTTATTTTGATGATTGGCGTGCTTTTTCGTTTCCGATCAACAAACCTGGTCTCTGCTTCGGACTCAACTAAGGAAATCGATTCCCTATATGATTTCGTCTTGACGCCGTCCAATTCTATTCCATGTCAATCTTGATGCTTGGAGACGATCAGCGACAGGTGAATTTCTCCAGTCCATACTCCGTTTTGAATTCCAATTCAGCAAGAACAGATGCTAGTTTGGAATTAGCCTGTCCGACGACTTCGCCTTGGACTCCGACACAGTTGCACATTGAGTCGTCGATTGGATGGGAGAACAACGTTCTTGTAGAGTAGATTGATCTTGATAATTGTTGATGATAAGATCCTTCAAGCTCGTTCGATGATCTCGACAATCACCCCTACCTAGCGCGCCAGATATCGGTATTTTATACCCAGCAATCTACCGAGGGGTATCCCGAGATAATAGATTGATTGCTGGGGGATCGCCGAACCTGGAACTCGAAGGTAAAAGTGATGACACAAGATACGGATTTATACAGGTTCGGACCGTCAGAGTAACATAATACCCTACATCCTGTTTTGGGTATTGTATATTGCACCCTGCATTTGGGTGTTGTTTGGTGTTGAGGATTTTTGGTACGCTGTTGTGGTTCTATGAGGTCTTGGCTTACCGATCTAGTGACTCCTGCTCTCCTTTATATATTTTAGGAGGCGGGATTACAAGTCCGTTATAAGGAGGAGTCCTAGTAGAGTTACATGGTATGAGTTCTAGTAGGATTATATGGTATGAGTCCTAGTAGGATTACAGATGAATTTTAGTAGAACTCCATCTTCTTCCTTCCGTGCGGGTACTGGATCTCTCTCCAGCAGAGACCTCGCTGCCGACTTTCGTAAAAAAGTATCGTGGATCAAGCGCCACCTTAACATGAAAGATCCAATGTCCTAAAGCTCTTCTAATAACCCTAGCTACCTCTAGGTTCCTTGCTTCTCCACTCGCTTCCGACAAGCCCAGTGGTATCAACCTTGCGGTACTCATGGCGACCAAACCAATGCCATTCCCGCCTCCGCCATGTCGTCAACCGCATCCTTGGCCATCGCCATTCTTGTCGTCACTTGCATCCCCATCCACAGCCCCCAATCTTGTCAGCTCCCATCCCCAATGCCACTACCCCCATGACACTTGATTTGGAGGACCCTGTGACGCCGAGCATCCGTGGCGCTGGATCCGGAGTTGACCAATTTAAGAGACGATTTCTTGAGTTGATTGCAATTCATACTATACTACATATGGCTTTTAACGAACCGTCATATATATCCTCAAATTCACAGACCGCCATTTTCTTCCATGTGTTTTTATGTTGGTCAAAGCATATGTTTTCGACGTCTTTTTACGTTTCCTTTTTCTTAGATGTCCTAATTGTGTGTCATTGCATTCACTTTGTGGTATTAGAAGGGAGGGAGGTTTTACCAATAATATTCTTTTGGCGATCTCTAAAAATATATGATTTTTAATTTTATCCCAAGTTAAACTATGCATCGTCTTCAGCCTGACTGAGCTTAAAAAAGAATGTCAACATTTACTATATGAAATTAATATTATTAAATTCATTATAAAATATATTTGATACGGTAGGTGTCGATACTTTTTTTATAAATCTGACTTAATTAATACAATTTGCCTTTTAGGAAAAAATCAGTAATGCTTATATTTGGGGACACAGAGCCATGAATTAATTTGACGAGGCTGCAGTAAGAGTTTCTTCATTCTTCATGCAAGTGATGCGATTAATGGAGGGATATGTCTTTGGACTACGGGAGGAGGCCCTTGTCCTGGAAGCTCTTGATGCAGTCGTCGAACATCTGCTGCACGGAGAGGAATGGCGGGAATCCCAGCGCCCTGATCTTGGTGGTGTCCATCCTGTGCGGCCTGTCGTCCCCCTTCTGGGCGCTGCACTCCGTGGGGATGGGGTACTGCGGGTACCTCTCCCTGAGCGAGGAGAGGATCTCCGACCAGTGCGCGACGTCGCAGGAGCAGATGAGCCGCCCGGAGGCCCTGGCGTCCTCCATGGCCAGGACGTGGCACAGCACCACGTCGTCCACGTGCACGAACCCGATCGTCGTGTTCGGGTACTTGCCCAGCTCCCCTGCATACCCGTTCCATCGTGGCATCGTCAGTCATCAACTTCAGTACTCGTGATCATCGATGGACCTGCAGATCGATCGCAGCTAGCTAGAGGAACCTTTGAGCATGGCGAGGACGATGAGTATGGTGCTTGTGGGCCTGGGCCCCAGCGCCGGGCCGATGACGAACGACGGGTTCACCACCACCAGGTCGAGGCCGTGCTCCTTCGCCAGCCGCCACGCCTCCTTCTCCGCCACCGTCTTGGCGTACGCGTACCACAGCTGTGGTATACACATCACCATGCTCCAACGCAATTCAGTTCTTCGTCAGATCGATAGAGCGATCCATCGAGCAACAAATATAATCAGCAAACATGGAACACGAGCTGACAATTCGACGCTCATACGTTGTAGGACTTGCAGTAGTCGGCGTCGGACCAGTGCGACTCGTTGAGCGTGGCGGCGTGGCAGTAGCGGACGCAGGAGCAGGACGAGGTGAAGACGACGCGGCGCGGGCGCTCCGACGCCCGGGCGCACGACCGCAGCACGTTCGACGCGCCCTTCACGATCGGGTCCACCAGCTCCTCCTGCACGCCCTTGCCGCCGGCGACCACCACCACGGGGGAGGCCGTGTGGAAGACGCCGTCCACGCCGCTCACGGCCTCGTCGAAGCTCCCCTCCACCATCAGGTCCGCGCGCACCAGCGTCAGCCGCTCGCCGGCGCCATCCAGCTCCCACAGGAACCCGACCTTGCCTTCATCCTCTGCGTCCACGGCGAATCAAAACCCAAGAACTGATGGAAACACGTAATCTACCTGCTAGAGCTTGGCGTGGGGGATCGATCGATGCGTACCTGGATCTCTGACCGTGGCGCGAACCGTGTGACCGGCGGCGAGCAGCGCCCGGATGAGGTGCGCCGCGATGAAACCCGTCCCCCCGGTCACGCAGTACTCCGGCATCTCTCTCGCTCACGCGCGGGGCTCCTCTCTTGCTAGCTAGTCGTCGCGTTCTCCGATCCGAGTGCTTCTACAATTCGTTGGCGGGGGCTCGAACATGCAGACATATATAAAGCCATGCCTCGATCGGTACATGCCCTCACCAGCGCGGTTGTTCTACTTTTCCCTCTTGGATAGAGATGAAAGACGGGCCGTTGGCCGGCTGGATGCAGACTTGCAGAGTAATTTTACATGTTTTGGGTTGGATTAGGTTGGTCATGGGAAGAAGACTCGTGCTCCTACAATTGCTTGCAGAATGGTGGACATGTGTCATGACATGCACGGGAAAAGAGTTTACTCAACCCAAAATATTAAAGAGAAACGCTATTTATCTGTCTGTCGGCATATGTTTTCTGGCTCAAATTTGTTTATTCGTAATGATATGGTCTGAACAAAATGTTCTGCTTAAGGACGAACAAAATGTGTTCTACTAGAAAATCAGAGCTGACAAGCATTTTTTTTGCTTGAAAATCTGTCGAATTTGAAAGGTTCCGGTCTCAGAAGAAAAGTTCTACCTGTGAAATACAATGCACCTACCATTGTTTCAGTCGTAATGATATGGTCTAAAAATTCCGATATTTCTTCTTTTAGTACTTGGCCTACCACTGTATATTTTATGATTCTGTCCCTGCTTGTGTCATGTACTGTACGTACTGTCCTTTATATACGTGATCCTATCAACTCCGTTAGTCCGTTGGCATTGACTAAGTGCTACAGTATAAACGAGGGGAACATATAGCATTTCGAGGGGAACAAGCAGAGGTCACGATGCTCGCGGCCTCAGCGGTGGCGACCTGGGTTACGAACTTTAGAGGCATGCAGCTTAGCTAGGTCATAGCTCTTGGCCATCCGGCTTGGCCCCAAATGCTTAACATGTATGTACATGTCAAGAATAATGCCAATGGAGTTGAGAAGGACACGTGTAAAGGACAGTACGTGCTTAAGAATGAAAATGTGCTATAGGGAAGGACAGTACGTGCTTAACAATGAAAATGTGCTATAGGGAAAACGTGCTTAAGAATTTTTGCGTGCCTGCTTGACTTTTTTTTCTTGTTTATAACAATAATTATATGTGGATTTTTTAAAAGTTTTGATCTCAACCATTATAATTTGGTCCACCAAAGATGATGGTTGTAGGTTTTCCCTCTATAATCGTAAGAATTTTCTTGAGAGCATGTGATTAGTATAGTCAAGTACAACAGTCAGCATCTGAAACAATTCTTTTTTTCTCTTTAGCGGACTAACATTGTTAGTGTTTGAACTACATTATCATTGGGCTGAGTGTATCATTAGCGATGGGATTATTGAAAAAACCGCTGTAGCATTTGTCTTAGTAAACCTAAAAATGATAAGGACTCTCTCTTGGGAGGTAGATTACTGGAGATGCTCTGCGAGGATGGACGTCGAGCTTTATTGTGTTATCGTTGCCAGATGCAACAGTTTCGTCGGAGAGGGCATGATTCCTCGTGGCAAAGGAAGTCGTTGTTCGCCCAACGGCTACATTCACGCTCGGCTAACAATGACAATGCAGTTCAAACACTAACAATCTTAAATCTGTAGTTACATGATAAACTTTTAGTTCTGTGGGACTTGCTTAAATTACATAATTTTACTCCGTCATATTATTACAACGCTGGTAACAAATTATTACAACGCAAACTCTTAATTCTGCTCTCGGCCATATGCCTGCATGAAAAATAAACATCAAGGGCCCATATATGGAACCCCACCCCCGGCCCACGAAAGGACTATTTTTAGTGGCCCATTAAATGATGTTAGGCTTCACATATGTACCCATCTATCTAGCAGCCCACACTACTGTGCGCAACCCTTAGACCAGAATTGAGCCCAATTACATCTCCTTTTTCTATGTTTTCCTAATACCAATATAATAATTCAAAAAGTTTGTGACGTGGAAAAAAGAAATTAAAATACGCATCATAAAAAGAAAAGAAACAAGAAAGAAATGAAATGAGAAAAATGCAAATATGTCTCAACTCTGATGCTACGATGTAGGGCCGCTTTTTATCCAAAAGATTGCAAATAGTAAGCGGCGACAGTCAACCAAAAAAAAAAGTGAAGGATTGGATAGATAGAGAAAAAAATTGAATTGAGCGTATTAGCTGTGGTACTCGTTAGTTATCCTTTTAGTGGTAGGTCATGGCCGTCGGATATAATTATCATTTTAGGAATGAGCGCGATGCGGGACACGTTTTGACAACAATGTGACACCTCTTTAAGAGGGGATTTGAATCGAGTGTTCTAAAAACTAAGACTCCAAGTATATATAAAAATCTATATCAATTTCTATCTAGATGTGCACTAAATTTTTCTATGTGTTGCTATCTCTACCGCAAAAGAGTTTTGCACCCTAGGTTCCAATCGTATAAACTATACGGGGCAATTCTAGAAAAGGTAAAAGCGAAATTGTAAGTGCAATAAGAAATGCGAAAGATAAATGAGGTAGAGAAGACAAACTCTTGGTGTGGTGACACGATAATTTTTACCGAGGTATCGGAAAGCAAAGCTTTCCACTAGTCCTTGTTGTTGGAGCCTCTCTCAAAGTGAATGCCCGCGCAAGGACATAAACTCCTTGGTCAAGTAACTCCGTAGGATAGCCGACGTGCCTTCCCCACGCGCAAGTGGGTCTCCGCCTATCCTCTCCCGAATGCTCCTTACTGCTCTTCATTTGGTAGAGGTTTGGCAATCCTCTCACAAGCACCGGCGGCCACTCCACAAGCGCGATTGGAGGGTCTCGCAAGACTTACAAGGTCTTGGATTTACCACTCTTGGTGCGCGCAAGCACCGATACAAAGGAGGTGTGCAAACCTTGCCTAACTCTAGGCTAAACTCTAAAGCAATGCGCTAATAGGCCTAAACTAGCACTAATCAAGACCTAGATCTTATGCTAATTGCCTTAATCTTCTCTTTAGCACTTTGGTGGATAGAGCACTTGTGTGTATGTGAGAGCCTATAGCTTCTCCAAGCTCTAACACACCTCAAATGGCCGGCAATGGGGTATATATAGCCCCAACTCCAAGAACTAGCCGTTACAAAGCCGTTGTAACTTTCTGCGTATCACTGATTCATTCGCTGCCCTTGTCACTGTAGCCACCATATGAATCGGTGAGGCCTAATTATACTCCAAAACTTCTAGAGTCGATTTTGAGCCGATCTGAGCCGAACCGACGATCACCGACTGATTCGGTAATGGTTACTGTTACCAGAGTATGAATCGGTGGTAATAGTGCATGCGCCTACCTTGGTCCTGCTTGTGGTCACCGACTGATTCGGTGATGGTTACTGTTACCAGAGTTAACAGTGCACGCTCCTACCTTGGTCATATGGTAATCGGTGACGATTACTGTTACGAGAGTATGAGTCGGTGGAATGTGTTGGTGCATATTTTCAGCAGGATTTGCTTCAAATCTTCGCGTATCTTTGTCCTGACTTCATTACCATCATTTGTAAGCCTTAGTATAAAACTATCTCTAAATTTCTTTACTATCATTTGGATGCCATAGAATTCTTCTAAGTCTTTCTTTTTCTTCTTATTTTGATGGTTCTGTGATTCATCCTTAGACCTATAAAACACCTACAAAGGTGCATCTTGCAAACGCATTAGTCTCAATGACTATCTCGTCACTAATCACCAAAATCATTATGGCTAGGGCCATTTTCCTCACAGCCAATATCGAATTTTGTAGTGCTTATGTGCAACTCCAACTAGCTAGATTCATAAACTGGTGTTTATAAGGGTGACGAACTAGTACGCATGCGTGAAACTAGCTGGATTCAGAATGTGGATATATCCTTTCATGTGTTATCGACCGTAAAGATTACTTAATTTTGTTTGTAAGTAGAGTGTAGATCGAGATAGGTGCACCAAAAAAATTGAAATTTAGGATAACCTAATTAGCTTGTCCTACTAACCATTATTCGTTTAAGAACGGAGAGAGTACTCGAGAAGAAGCCATAAGCATGGATCATCGCAAAACAAAAGGCTTTATTAAATCCACGAGCGTTGTCGAGAATGAACTAACAGTAGTAGTACAGCAAGACGCTAGCGCGCCTGACTTAATCTTATTCTATGCATCTCGACCGAGAAGATCAGAGACACACACACACATGGAAAAACAGCAACGGATTATTGATGTCTTGCAAGTTGCAACGAGCTCGACCGATGGATCGATCAGTTGGCCTTGCAGGGGCATCCCTCGGGGAGGAAGTCGCGGCACCTGTAGCGGGTGCCCTTGTCGGTGGGCACGGCGGCGCAGTTCTGGCAGGTGGCGGCGCACTTGGTCAGCAGGTCGTCGCAGGTGTACACCCCCGACCAGCTGGTGCAGGAGTTGCAGCACGACTTCTTCGCGCTCGCGCCCAAGCCTGTATTCGTGTTCGCAATCAGGTCACGCACGCGCGCACAGATATATATGAACAAATCTACAGCATAGAGAGCTAGCTAGAGTAGTACTAGTGCCTACCGTTTGATTCCGCCATGGCTGCTGAGACCAGGACGGCCTGGAGAACCAGGATGGCCAGGACGGTGCTGCTGATCTTCATCTTCTCCCCACGCTGCTTGCTGCCGACACTTAGCTTGGAGCAACAAGGCTCTTTTGAGTTGTCACTGGCACTGCGCTGCTGAGGCACACCACCATGGGGCGCCTCTCTATATATAGGCCGGGGGCGTCCAGATGGGAACATGGCATATGATGCACATTATTGCCATGAGGGCCCACATCCTTGACCGGATTTTTTTTTTGGGCAAAGACACGTGTTAGGCGTGTTTGACTAGTAGAGGCGGCTAAGTGTTGTGTGGTTTGTGGAACTGGAATCCCATGCATATCCTGATATCCATGGTCGTCCTAGCTGGTGTCGGCAATTCAGCGCGCTGGTCCAAAATGGAGTGCGGTGACAAGTACTGGTGCCATGCATCTTAGATCAAAGCAGCCTAGCAGGAGTAGTGGGCTAGCAAACAGCAGCGTATACTGTAAAGGTTGGTGCCGCGCTGGATCCCATTCACCAGGGGACGCCATCGCCGTGTGCGTGTTTCTCCTCCTCGATCCCCCGCTTCCCCCGCCAACCCGTCCTCATCTGGATACCGGTATACGTAGCCGTGTCTGGCTGGAGGCTCCGAATTATCGTGGAAACCAGCTGTACTCATTGTCGTCATATAAGTATACTGCGCTCATCGATCATCAGCAATATAGTTCGGGATACATCGCATCGTCGCATCAAAATGGACAGCAATGACGCTATGATCTTGGCATCTTGTAGTTGGCGAAGCTGTAATGCACTTCGAGATAAGTTGCTACGCCTTCGTTGCGGATCAGGCTCTTGTTGATTATCCCTGGGTTGATGCTCAAAGTTCTCCGAAGCCGCTACTTGCCTACTTACTAAAGGTACATTTGTTAGGTTCAACTCCACTCAACCACGTACACCTGCATGCATAGCTATTAGCTAGTCTTTAGGCTAAATGAGATGGGTGCGTTGTCAAAAACTCAAAACGTTTCTGTTTTCTCTCAAGTATGCATATTAGGATTTGAAAAAGTCTTAGAAAATATATTTTGACAATCGATTTCTCGCATTTAAAACATATTCAAATACGAGTCTACACATGTTAATTTTATCCACTGAGAAGTCATACAACTTGACTAATTATTGTTGGTAAAAAATTGTAAAGTTTGATTTAGAGAAAACCTAAGACACCTCAAAAAAGAGAGTACTCCATTCGTCTCAAATAAAATAATCATAGATACTAATAATATAAAAATGATGTTAGTAGATTTATCGTCAAACCAATTATTATAATTTGTAAATTTTTCTATTTAAAATAAATTATTTCTAGAGATAGTGTTGGTCAAATCTAAAAGTGTTTGACATATATTTTGAGATGAAGGGAGTACTAATTTTGGAAATACTAGCTACTCCCTTTATCCCAAATTGTAGGTCGTTTTAGTATTTATAGGTTATTTACTATTCATAGGATATACATTTATATCTGAATATATAATATAAGATATAAATTTAGAAATATACAATTTGGGTTGGGATGGGACGAGCACTTAGCTATCGACTCGCTAAGGGTGGCGTCACGGGCGAAAACTCAATGTAGATCTACCTATCGCACTACCTCCAATTATTTTTCCGACGATTGTATAGTTGTATAGCAAAGTGTGCAGATCTGTCGCTCCCGACCTCGCGTTGCACGTTGTTTCTGAAACAGACAAGGTACGCGTTGCGGCTGCTGCAGATCGATCATCGATGTGCGTATGTACTTACAATCGTATTCGAGTATATGAATGTTGTCGGTGATGGGAATATACGTAGCATGGCATAAACACATCGTATCTTTTGATGATACGATTGGTGATACACCGACGGGGTTGCTTGTACGCTAGTCACGTGGTCCATGTGCGCCATCTATTATGTTTTTTTAGGATTCTCTTTTTCTTTTTTATTACCTGGCTACAGTGATACTGGCCCGCCTAAATTTGTACCCAGTCAAGCAAGTTTGTTATCGCCCTAAAAAAAAATGAAGCAAGTTAGTTCACGGACAGCCCATGTCAGTTGCCGGCCCATTGGTTTGCTATTGGCTTGCCTGATTTTAGCCCGCTACAATTTTTGGTCACGGAAATAAACACGATCCAATTCAGCCCGCCTAGAACGGATGTGTAATTTCTGAATGGGCTACTCGTTCCTAGGCCAACACTCCGGCCTGATTAGATGCATACACTCAACGCGATCGACTCCCCCCCCCCTTTTTACTCAAGTTATTATCACCTATCACTGCATTCCGGTTACAAAGTCTCCAAGCTTATTTTCATGCAGCATCGTATTATTCAGACAGATAAAAGTCTGTGCCCTCAAGCTAGCAGAGTGCCAACCATGACAGTCACAGCTTCTCCACGGATCCGCACCCGCTGCGCATGTTCGTTGAGCTCCAGGCGCAACGTTCCGCCCCTTGAAGAAGCCTAGATATAGGTTCCATGGTGGCACGGGGAAATAAAATGTTAGCAGAATGCATTTTTCCTGCAGTTTAATCAAACATTTGCATTCATTGTTTAATTTGTGCAAGTAGGATGGAGACTGCAGGAAGTGTGTACCATCTGTGCCGTAAGCCTAGTCTTCCCAAGCTTCTTTGCCCAGTAAGGCGCGAAGGCGCAGTGTACGCTTCCACACACTTGATCCTGCAGCCACAAGGCTTATTCTGAGATTCTAGAGGTTACTTGATGAGTCAAAATGTTTGCCTTTACTTTCAGCATGTCGTACCTCGTTAATGGCAACATTTGGGGCGAACAATAAGGTGATGAAATCAACTTGAGATCCAATTGGAGCTGGACCTGCGATGATGATCGCCCTTTTCGCACATTCCTGAATCTCAATGAAGTTAGGATAGAGACGGGCGACCTCTTCTGACGACGAGAGTTCGATCTGACCGTGACAGCAGGGAGGGCACAGAAAACATTTTCGTCAGTTCCGTTGATCATGTGTTCCGCTTTTCCATTCACTTTCTTGAACTCGGAACTATGAAAATGTTACTCCCTCCGTTCCAAATTGTAGATCGTTTTTGCTTTTCTAGGTGCATATTTTTTTGCTATGCATATATATCTAGATGCATAATAATATCTATGACCTAGAAAAGCCAAAACAACCTACAATTTGAAACGGAGGGAGTAGTAGAGATCCCTAATAAAGTAAATTACTACGTGTGGGCACGCGTTCAGGGCCCGCCACCTCGCCGGAGGCGCATTCCTCAACTGACGCCACGGGGAAGGCCAGCTCGATGCAGAACCCGCCGCGATCAACTCCATGAGTAGCAGAGTCTTGGGCTCGATTACGGGCCTTCACCTGCCACCTCGCCGTCAGGACCAAGACCAGACCAACCCTGACATGGTGACGAACTCGATGGCGCCAGTAGTGCCGGTCCCGACGACGCCGCCGGTGAGCAGGAAGTGCGCGGCAGCCAACGTCGCGTGCCCACACAGCTCAACCTGCACAAAATATTGTAAGCTCGACAAATAACCTACAGCATACTGTCTCCAGTTGAACGACAACAACGGAAGTATAGAATGGTGCAAAAACGAACCTCGGTCACCGTGGTGAACCACCGGATATGGAAGCGCGCGCGGCGTCGTCGTGCCTCTGTCGGCGGGGGCGGGGGCGAAGAACGCCGTGTCCGGCGCGTTGAACTCTCGGCTGCCACGGCGAGCATCCACTTCCGGTCCACGTCGTGGATGCGCGCGCCGGAGCCGGCGCCGTCGAGCAGGCACACGGCTGCCGGGTTGCCGCGGAACGCCACGTCCGTGAACGCGTCGACCTGCCCGCATATGCATTTACATCAGTGGGCAACGACGGCAACGAACGGCCGGTGCTGACAAGTACAACCAAATAACGAGCTGCGCGCGCGGCATGCAGCTGGCTGGTTAAATTGGATTTGACGGCGGAGCATTATGCATGGCGGCGTACCACGGCGAACCGGTGCGACCTGGTCGACGTCGGCATGGCTGGGACGCGGCGGAGATGAGAATCGAGATGCTGACGATTTGCAAGGTCGCTCACGGTACCGACATGGGCAAGGTCACCGCCGGTATTTATAGGGCACTGGCCCCAATATGGCCAATGCCCATGTAATTTTCCTTTCCAATGGAGGGCAGGGGCACTAATGTAAATCGAGGACTGCATCTCCTTGTCGTCTCATGGTACAACGTCCCTGTTGCAGTTGGTGTGCCCTGAGTTTTCATTTTTATTACAAAAAATTCAAGCACGTGGTTAGTTCGTATTAAGGCCATCAGTTCAGTCACGCTAATAATGTTCTCCATTAAGGCGACGGTGACACTATTATTACACGTGGAAGGGCGCGGGCTGTTAACCTGTTACGATCACACCCCCAATCTATTGAGCGAATCCTATGCGGGCCGATTGACGATTGTTGACGCCGGCCAGCCAATGTTGCGGGCTAGGATTGGCAAATGCAAGCATGTGGGTTTGGTATGTTACACTGGTATAGATGTTTTCAAAGTTTGAAGCTATTTTCGCTCAAATTGGATGTTCATTTTGAGCCCATTTGCACAATAACATTAATCGCAATTAATGCAGCAAAATAAGATCCACGTGAATATATTTTGATTTTTCAAAATGATAATTTTTTAATGCAGAATAGAATATGGAATTTATTTATTTGGAACATTTTTATTGATTCCGAGAACCATTTCTAAGTTTCTATGAAACATTTTTTTTTGCTCAAAACTTTTTTTGTTGGAACATTTTTCTTATGGAACTATTTCCTTTGCTCTAGAACAATTTCTATTTTTGTCTTGGACATTTTTTTATTTATAAGTCAAACAAATTTCTTTGTTGCGCTCATCTTTACTGATTGGACTTAACTAACTTATGTAGAGAGCTCTCCGCCAAATTGGACTGTAGATTTTGACTATAGTTTGCGACTTTGCGTAGACAACAGGAAGGATACACAACACATTTCTGTCAGTTCCATTGATCATGTCCCGTGTGTTTGTGGAGGTAGCTCTCTTTTAAGGTTACCATGATCAAAATAAGGTGCTAAGCTAGTAGAGACTCCTGAGAGGAGAAGCGCGCAAATTTAGGTTACCATGAGGTCGCCGATGGTGACCGTTCAGGGTGTCGGGCATCGCCGGCACGTCACCTCGCCGGAGGTACAGTTCTCAACGGACGCCACGGGGAAGCTAAGATCTTTGGTTATTCAGTTCCTCCTAAAATTATTGTTACATCAAATGTTTAAATACTGAGTGGGTGTTTGAATCTTTAGTCCGGACTAAAATTTATGTCACATCGAATATTCGGAGGCTAATTAGGAAGACTAAACATGAGCTAATTATAAAACTAATTACACAGATGGAGACTAATTTACAAGATGAATCTATTAAGCCTAATTAATCCATCATTAGCACATGATTTGACAATGTGATGCTACAGTAAACATGTGCTAATAATGGATTAATTAGGCTTAATAGATTCATCTCGCGAATTAGCCTCCATCTGTGTAATTAAATTTATAATTAGCTCATATTTAGTTCTTCTAATTAGTCTCCGAATATTCGATGTGACATGGACTAGGCTTTAGCTCAAGGATCCAAACACCCCCTAAGTCCAGCTCGATGCAGAACCTGCCGTGATCACGGTACAGAAACTATACCACAGCCCCTCAGGCCGACTACAACGTAGTCGGTGTAGGAATCTACATTACTTAACTTAATCTAAATAGGATCTTTAGCATCTAAAACAGGAACACCACTTAGCAGCGATGTTGTTCAATGAACCAACCATAGGAGTCGTGGACGAGGCTGGGAATCCCGTTGCCGATGGCTCCAGCGCCGCCAGGGATCGGGACGACAATATCGGGAGCGTGCATGGGTTTTGTGTCTGTTGGACTGCCTCAAAACCCTGCTGGGCCCCCTTTTATTGTAGCGCTGGGCGATCTGGGGCGCAACCACGAGTTGGTTGCGCCTCCAATCAAGACGCGGGGTGGAGGTCACTAGTCCGAGAGGCCCTGGGCATTTTTCCTTACCCCTTCTTTTTCTTGATCCTTTTGACCACCTCTGAATATTTCCAACATTCTACCCTTTGATCTAAAGGCCTGTAACTTATGCCATTCTTAAAGCAGAAGACAATGTGTTACAGTGGTGATTAAAATCCCACTGTGACACAGTTGTCCACAATGCATAAAACTACCTATCATAATAGAAGGCGGTTGTCTTATGACCCTCCAAGATCACAGGCTATCCGATAATCCCATGCCGGCAACATGTTCGCTGAATGCAATGGGAGCCTTTTGTTAATGGATCCACAAGCATCTTCTTGGTACTTATATGCTCTAGCTCAATGGTGTGATCTTGGATTCTATCTTTCACAACAAGATACTTAATCTCAATGTGTTTGGCAGTATCACTTGACTTGTTGTTATTCGAAAAGAAACTGCTGACTTATTATCGCAGTATAATTTTAGTGGCCTGCTTATGCTGTCTACCACTCTTAATCCTAGGATAAAATTGATGAGGACATCAACACCAATGATATATCCATGCCGACACGAGTACCAGTTTCTACGCCGACATAAGTACCAGTTCTGGTCCTATTACTCGCGCCCATGCTCGTCAACTTAATCATCAAGTAAGTTCACTCTTGAGTTCCTATCCGTCATATTTAGACCATGAAGACACATGCACTCTTGTTTTGGTTAGGAACCAGGGAGAAGACCGAAAGGGAAAAGGACTCGTGCAAGCTGGATTCGGACTCCACGACAGCACCAACTTGTGATGGTCACCACGGTCACATACGGACTCGGATTGGGGCGTTCAAGTACTTCACGGATTCTTTATGAAGTCTATTTTATATGGATCTAGACTCAAGTCCATATCTGGTCTGAGGTGGCCGCAATGAACGAATTACTACCGAGAGATTTTCTATCTAAAGGTGATGCGTCACTTTAATTTGGCCCAATGGGCCGTGTATCAAGTCGGGTCCATTAGAGACGCATCCTAGGGTTGGAGCACGACCCCAACACCCTGATGCTTGTCCTCCCACCGTCATATACCCTTTAGCTATCACCTAGAATAGTTGGGTTTTGTTTAGATCAAGTTTAGCTCTCGCTACTTGCTTGTAAGCGCGCGTGCTGGATCAGCCGCCCGTCTTCTTATCTTCGGAACCCCACCAATATTGAGATTGAGTTTGAAATCTTCATCTACATCTAGTACATTCAGTACTTGTTATACTTGTTCTTGCTAGTTCTTCGATTGCTTGCAGGACGAGTGCCCTAGTGGCCGAGTGACGCGCTCCACAAGATCATGGCAGCTGTTGAAGTTGGTGTATCGATTGCTAAGGTGTAGATTGGAAGGCTGTAGTCGGGCTGTGAATGTCGTCTCCATCCACTAATCGAGTTACTCCACGCCCTCTCATCGAAAGATCGAGAACCAATCCTAGCGAGTTCCTATCAGAAACTCTTAAGCCATACAGCTTGTCCCACAGCTTTATAACATGCCACAAACTCAGCTTGCATTGTTGATGCAGCTGTCAGTGTTTGTTTGGAGCTTTTCCACGATATAGCCCCATTTGCAAGTGTGAAGATATAACCTGATGTGGATCTTTTTGTGTCAACACAACCTGCAAAATCAGCATCTGAATAGCCGATTATCTCTAATTTCTCAGTTCTTTTATACGTGAGCATGTCATTTTTAGTGCCTTGCATGTAATGCAAAGCTTTCTTAACTCCTTTCCAGTGGCTTATTCCTAGATGAGACTGATATCTTCCAAGCATCCCGCTTATAAAGGCCATGTCAGGGGCGTACAAACTTGTGCATACATTATGTTTCCGACAGCTGAAGTATAAGGAATCGTTCTTATTTGATCAATTTCTAATTGATTCCTGGGACTTTGGAATGACCCAAACTTATCACCCTTGACAACTGGAGCAGCTGTGTCTGAACATTAGTGCATATTATATCTTTCAAGGACCCTCTCTATGTAAGCTCTTTGAGAGAGTCCTAATACACCTTTGGACCTGTCTCGGTGAATCTCAATGCCTAAGACATAAGCGGCATCACCAAGATCCTTCATGTCAAAGTTCGATGAGAGAAAGCCCTTTGTCTCAGGCAGCAAATTCTTATCGCTGCTTGCTAATAGGATGTCATCCACATAAAGGACTAGGATGATTATAGAGCTCCTCTTAGTCTTAACATATATGCAGTTGTCCTTCTTATTTTCAATGAAGCCAATTCTCTTAATCACTTCATCAAACTTAAGGTACCATTGTCTGGACGCTTGTTTCAATCCATAAATGGATTTTCTTAGTTTGCATCCCAAATGTTCCATGCCTTCCACGATGAAACCTTCAAGTTGCTTCATGTATACATTCTCATGCAAATCACCATTAAGGAATGCAGTCTTAATGTCCATCTGATGCAGCTTAAGATCATAATGAGCTACTAAAGCCATAACGATTCTAAATGAATATTTCTTTGAGACAGGCGAGAAGGTTTCATTATAATTGACTCCTTCTACTTGAGTGGAGCCCTTAGCCACGAGTCTTGCTTTGAACCTTTCGATCTTCCCTTTAAAGTCATATTTCGTTTTATAGACCCATTTACAGCCTACTGTTTTGGCTCCTTCAGGAATTTCTACTAAGTCCCATACTCTATTTGCTTCCATAGACTTCAACTCTTCTTCCATGGCCTCGCTCCACTTATGCGAGTGTTCACTTCTTATGGCCTCCTTAAATGAGTTTGGGTCATCCACTTTCCCCATGTCATGTTCTTCTTTAGTTATGTACACATACTCATCGGAAAGGATGGACTTCCTCTCACGTGTTGACCTTCTCAGAGGCTGTGGTACTACTATCTGTGGTGCTTCTACTTGAGAAGGTTCCTGCTGAACCACCTCGTGCTCATCAGTGGCCTCCCCTTGCAATCCACCAACAGGTTCTACCACATCTTCACTTTGATGCTCACTTATCACAAGTGCATCTACATTTTCACTTAAGGTAGGTGTTACTCCCACATTTTCTACTAGGGGTTCCACCACCTGAGATGTAACAGTGGTATATGGCATAGGAGTATAATAATCATGTCTTATGGGTAACGGCTCATAGGTTAGAATCTCCTCAAGATCAATTTTCCTAGCCTCAGTGTATCCAGTTTCCTCTAAGAAGATAGCATGCCTTGTCTCCACAAACTTAGTGGTACGCTTAGGACAATAAAAGCGGTACCCCTTTGACGTTTCCGGATATCCAATAAAATAGTAGCTTTCGGTCTTCGGATCTAATTTCCCAAGTTGTGGATTAAAAATCTTTGCTTCAGCTGCACAACGCCATAAATGTAAATAATTCATGCTGGGCTTCCTACCAGTCCAAAGTTCATAAGGAGTCTTAGGGATTGACTTATTAGGAACATGATTATTAATGTGTGCGGTAGTCTTTAAAGCTTCCATCCACAAACTCACTGGCATCGTAGAGTTGTTGAGCATGATACGCACCATGTTCATAAGGGTGCGATTTCTTCTCTCAGCAACACCATTTTGCTGAGGCTCACCGGGAGTGGAATACTGAGCTGCTATACCATTATCTTGGAGAAATCTGGCAAAGGGTCACAAAATTTGTCCATATGTGGAGTGTTTTCCATAATACTCTCCTCCCCTGTCTGATCTTACCACTTTGATCTTTAAGTCATGCTGATTTTTTACTTTAGCTTTAAAGATTTTAAACTTATCAAGTGCTTCAGACTTTTCGTTTATGGGATAGATGTATCCATAGCGGGAGAAATCATCAGTGAAGGTAATGAAATAATTATAACCATCCATTAATCTTACATTAAATGGACTGCATATATCAGTATGAATTATTTCTAATAATCCTGAACTGTGCTTAGCTCCATCCTTTTTAATTTGTTTTGCAAATTTTCCCTTAATGCAGTCAATGCATTGATCTAAGTCAGAAAAATCTAATTTTGGAAATATCTCTTCTCTAATGAGACGCTCCATCATCCCCTTCGAAATGTGGCCTAAGCAAAAGTGCCACAATTTCGACGAAGTCTCAATGTTTCTCTTTCGCTTATGGTTGACATCGCTTACATTCATCATAGGGGAATTAACGCTTAGAGGCAACAAGTAAAACTTATCATGTAAAGGGGCATGATCAATAATCTTGTTCTCAAAACTTATTACACACTTGCTGTTCCCAAAGTTGCAGGAATAACCATCACAATCTACTGATGAAATAGAAATCAAGTTTCTCTTAAGTGATGATACATAAAGAACATTATTTAAATGAAGCCTGAAGCTACTGCTAAGTTCTAATGTGAGATCTCCAACAGCCTCAACTTCAGCTTCAACTCCATTTGTAACTTTAACGGCGCGAGTCCCCTTTATTATAGTCCGCATGCCACGTAATCCCTGTGAGGAATTAGTAATATGAATGGTTGCCCTAAAATCAATCCACCATGTACTTAATGGAAAATCAATATAAAGGGACTCATCGACTGTAGAAATGAAGTCATCATTACCATTTTTGATGCACCATTCCTTGAACTGAGCACAATGCTTCTTAATATGTCCAAAATTCTTGCAGTGATGGCATTTAGGACCCTTAGATGAGGATGACCCATCATTCTTAGGAGGAGGTTGATAAGACTTCTTAATTTTCTTAAAAGGGACGATTTGCTTATTTTTGCCCTTATTTACCTCGTGCCTGATGAGGTTGGCAAAATCACCCTTCTCTGATCTAAGCCTTTCTTCCTCCTGAGAACACTTCGCGATGAGTGTGGGAATATCCCATTTCGCGTCACTGCCATTATAGTTTATCTTAAATGGTTCAAACACTGAGGGCAGCGAAAGCATGATGTGGTGAAGCAGTGTCTCATCATTAAGGGGGCAATTCAAGTCGTTGAGCTTATCCCTTAGGTCAACGAGGCTCATGATGTGCTCCCTTACACTGCCTTGCCCATCATACTTAGTGTTCAATAACTTAGTCAGGAGGGTGCTAGCATTAGCTTTACTGGAGCTTTTGAAGTACTCCTCAACCTTCTCCATAAAATGTTTAGCACTTTTGGGATTTTTCTCAATAGCTCCCCTTATTGCCAGGTTTATGGTCTGCTCCATGATCATTAGGGCCACCCTGTCTGATCGCTCCCATCACTCCTTTTCCTTCTCATAGGCAGCAATGCTCTCAGGAAGGGTTGTATCATTATCCTCTTGAGCAGTAGGAGCAACAGGATGATTCTTCCTCATGGAGTAGTCCCAATCCATAATGCATAGGACCAACCCAATCTGGTTCTTCCAGTTGGTGAAGTTGTCTCCCCTAAGCTTCTCTATGCTATTGACATAGCTTATGACACTTAATGGAGTCAAGTCTGAATAAATGAAAAAAATTCAATTAGCAATGATGACAATAATAAATAATGAATTTAATCTGCGTTGGCAACTTTGCATCACCATTGGGCAGAAGCAAAACATAATTAAAATAACATGAAATAATTTTGCATCACTGTTGGGTAGAAGCAAAATACTTAAAACTTAAATAAAATAACATGAAGCAAAATAACTTAAAACTTAAATAAAACACTTATGCACACCAAATTAATATCAATGTTGGTTAGAAATTAATTGCATGCCTTAATAAATAATTCTGAAATAAATTTCACGTTGGTTCAATTTAATCAGAACATTATTTAGTTTAACTATGTGCAACTTAGACACTTGTTATCATAGTTAAACAACTTATAATAAAACAAATGGGAGAAACAGTGGACTGTGCTCAATCTAAAAACCAGCCCAACTTCAACTTTTAGCCCGCAACCGGCCCACGTGCGCACATAGCAACTCAACACTACTCGGCCAACTTAAGGCCCAAGCCTGCTCAGCATCCGCTCATCCGAAACCGCGGTGCAAACCTGCCCGCCGGCCTTTCGCACAGCGCTCACGGCCTGCTTGGGCACAGCTAACGGCCCAGTGCGACTTCGCAAGGCCAGCCCGAGACGGCCCAGTTCTGTTTAGCGCATTGGCCTGCAAGAGGCGCGGCCAACGGCCCGTGCGAGCGGCCTGAGCGCGCACGGCGGCCTGCGCCTCCTCACGGCCAATGGCCAGCGGCCTGAGTGCGCTAGCGCCTGCGAGCGGAGCAAAATGGTCCAGCGCGCGTTGCGCAGGAACAAAATGGCGAGCGCGCGGCCTCCCCTGAAACCCTAATCATTTTCCCTTCCCCTCAGCCGCAGCCTTTCCCGCAGCCGCTCCCCTTGTTCTCCCTCTGCGCCGCCGCTTTCTTCTACAGCGCCGCTGATGGCCACCTGCCCGCCGCCCTTGCCAAGTCCGCCGCGGGCCCTCTCGCCGGCGCCGGCGTGCGACCGAGTCGCGTGCGGCTCCGTCGAGGGGCTCTGCCGCGGGCTTCATGGCGGGCGCGCGCTCTCAAGGCACGGTGGTGATCCGGCGGTTCCGGCGCCGGCCGCTGTCCGCCATTAGCCAAACAACGTCGCCGGTGTCTTGCGCCACCGCGAGCCGTCTCCCTGCCACCGCGCGCGACGGAGTCACGCGTGGGTCCGTGGAGGGGCTTCGCCCGAGGTGCTCTTATGGCGACCACGCACGGCGACACTGATGCCACGCGAGGCCATCAACAGAGGTAGATCTCCTAACTTTGCTTATGACCTTTTCTGATTTGGGGACTTGGGGAAATTCGGGACTTTCTTTGCTTATGACCTGTTCGTTTCGATTTCCCCTCCTTCTAATTGCTTATGCACATGTCGAAGTACTTAATTGTGCGGATTTGGGGATAACAGTGGGGAAAATTGGGAACGAACCGATGAACCCTAACCCTGATTACTCAATTAACATGAATTAGGACTCAATTAGGATCTGATCTAGTAGCTTAGGCATGTAATTAGGCTAACTGAGATCTAATTCGGTCTAATCTTGACTTAACAGATCAAGTTAACGAACTAAAACTTGAGCATTAACATGTAACCGAAGAAGATTAGGCCTAATAGCATAGCAGTTCGTACTAGAATGCTACTGTGTAGATCAAAAACATATAAAACCAGTACAATGCGACTCAATTGCACACTAAGATTCAATCTACACTGCCTTAGGGTCCATGTCTAGATGCAATTGGCTTAACTGATACCAAATGTAGGAATCTACATTACTTAACTTAATCTAAACAGGATCTTTAGCATCTAAAACATGAACACCACTTAATACAAGGCTAGAAACACAACCAGCAGCGATGTTGTTCGATGAACCAGCCATAGGAGTCGTGGACGAGGCTGGGAATCCCGCTGCCGATGGCTCCAGCGCCGCCAGGGATCGGGACGGCAATATCGGGGGCGTGCGTGGGTTTTGTGTCTGTTGGACTGCCTCAAAACCCTGCCGGGCCCCCTTTTATTGTGGCGCTGGGCGATCTGGGGCCGCAACCACAAGTTGGTTGCGCCTCCGATCAAGGCGCGGGGTAGAGGTCGCTAGTCCGAGAGGCCCTGGGCGTTTTTCCTTATCCCTTCTTTTTCTCGGCCCTTTTGACCACCTCTGAATATTTTCAACAGTCGGTACAAGTCGTTGCAAGGATGAATCATTGGTCGGTATAGAGTTGTGTCGACCCTAGCTATAATAAGTCGTTACAAGTGGCGTCAGTATAATCTATACTGACCAACAGTCCGATGCACGCTATAGAAATAACGACCAACAATCCAACGAGATTTATTCAACTGAACACAACATACATACATACATACATACATACATACATATATATATATATATATATATATATATATATATATATATATATATATATGTATATGTATATGTATATGTATATGTGTATGTGTATATGTTTTATATGAAATTGCCTGAAAATTGTTCTACCATGAGTGCATACACAGGCATCACAATATACATCAGAGTGGGAACATATTGCATCGATTTGAAAAGCATGTATCATTGATATTAAGGGGGTATTTGGATACGAGGTGCTAAACTTTAACAGTGTCACATCGGATGTTCGGATGCTAATTAGGAGGACTAAACATGAGCTAATTATAAAACTAATTGCAGAACCTTGTGCTAATTCGCGAGACGAATCTATTAAGCCTAATTAATCCATCATTAGCAAATGTTTACTGTAACACCACATTGTCAAATCATGGACTAATTAGGCTTAATAGATTCGTCTCGCGAATTATACTCTATCTGTGCAATTAGTTTTGTAATTAGCTTATATTTAATACTCCTAATTAGGATCCAAACATCCGATGTGATAGGTGTTAAACTTTAACAGGGTGTTCCCAAACACCTCCTAAGTCATCCAAACATGATATTAAGTCATGCTAGTAGTCCGACCAACAATGTCACATTGTGCATCAAACTCAAGCTAGCAGAGTGCCAACCATGACAGTCACAGCTCCACAGATCGGCACCTGCTGCTCGTGTTCGTCAAGCTCCAGGTGCAACGTTCCACCCCTTGACCAAGGGAAGGCAAATATTGGGCTTGTTAGCATGCTGAGAAGGAAAGGAATGCAGCATAAAAGGATCACCTCCAACACCAAGCAGGGTGTCGGGGACCAGAACGAATCGGCGGCGGTGAGGTCACGCTCGAGGCGAGCATCTGCTCGAGGCTAGCTTAGGCTAGATTACCTTCCTCTTCCCCTTCCTTTCTCCTTTCATGTACCCTGTAATCTGCTACCGCTGGTCCAATTTCTGAATCGAGTGGTTAGGTTTATGACATGTACGCCTTCACACACTTGATCCTGCAGCCACGAGGCCTCTTCATTGTTAGATATAGGTTACTTGATGAGTCAAAATGTTTGCCTTTACTTTCAGCATGTCGTACCTCGTTATTCGTTAATGCCAACATTTGGGGCGAACAATAAGGTGATGAAATCAACTTGAGATCCAATTGGAGCTGGCCCTGTGATGATCAATTGATCATTGCCCTTTCGCACATTTGTGAGTCTCAACAAAGTTAGGATAGAGACGTGTTACCTCTTCTCCCGACGAGAGTTGAATCTGATCGTGACAGAGAGGACGCACAGTACATTTCCGTCAGTTCCGTTGATCATGTCCCGTGTTTCTCCAGGTACCTTGAACTGATCACCAGGGGCATAGCCAGGGGGGCAAGTCCCCCTCCATACTATTTTTTTTGAAAAATTTAATACAGTTGCCCCTAAACAAGATTCAATTTTGAGTTTCACTGCTGATTGATTTTCCATTTACTTTCTTGGACTCAGAATTGAGTTGTTAACTAACTGAGGAAAAGGTGCTAAGCTAGTAGAGAGAAGCAAAGGTTACCATGAGGTCGCCAATTGTGGAGGTCCTGCACATGTTGATGACGGGATATTTAATTAATTGCCACCGTAAGAAATGGCGCTCCTTCGAAAACCACTTTTAGAATTCTATCCACATTTTTACCACCGGAGAGAAGATTTAGTTACACATTTGCCATTTTGGCCTCCATGGCGCGCCATGTCACGGTTCCATGCTGGACGTTGCTCGCGAAAACACCGTCGTGACCCCAACAACTCCTCGCCCGATGAGATGAGCAACAACGCCGCCGTGACCGCTCCCGTGTTCCGCCAGCCACCATTGACACCCTGACACCCCACAGTGAGGACCCCCTTCCCAGCCCTCTCCGCTCAAGATGAATACAAAAATGAGCTTGCCGAAGTTAGTAGATGGCCGTGCGTGTGTTGGAGTAGCTAACGGCTAGGGCGGCCGGAACACCCAACCTTAGCCAAAGCACGCCGCGGCCATGGCCGCCGATGGGGACGACCTTGCTGGATCTGTGCGCTGGGGATAGGAGCAAGAGAAGGAGATGTGCACGCTCGCGTAGATGCTCTAGGGCTAGTTGGGTTCAGGTTTTGGCCGCCGGCTGGAGTAATCGCGCCGGGCAAGGCGTCATACGGTGAGGTGGAACTGCGCGAGCGAGCGGATGGCACCGAAGACGTCAACGGAGAGGAGCGTGCAGAGGCAGCCCGTCTCCAGGTTTGGGCGCAGGAGGTCGAGCATGCTTCCCCGAGCCACGGCAATCTCCTACGTCAACGCGGACCCGGACGCCGCCGACTTCTTCGCGTCGCGCCCGCTGAAGCTGCTGATGACGGCGCACACCGCCCCTGTTGTGGGGGAGGGTGGCGGCGGGCAGCAAGTCCTTCAGTGGTGCCTGGTGGGCAGGGGCAGGGGCACCGGGTCTTTTTGCGAGCGGAGTCCAGCGTGGAACCGTGACATGGCGCGCCATGGAGGCCAAAATAGCGAACGTGTAACTAAATTTTCTCTCCGGTGGAAAAAATGTAGATGGAATTCTAAAAGTGATTTTAGAAGGAGCGCTGTTTCTTACGGTAGCAATTAATTAAATATCCGTGGATGACGGATGCGCCTTTCAGGGTGTCGGCCAGTCGGGCAACACCAGCACATCGCCGGAGGTGCATTCCTCAACTGACGCCATGGGGAAGTCCAGCTCGATGGAGAATCCGCCGCGATCAACTCCATGAGTAGCAGAGTCTTGGGCTCGATTACGGGCCTTCACCTGCCACCTCGCCGGAGGTGCATTCCTCAACTGACGCCATGGGGAAGTCCAGCTCGATGGAGAATCCGCCGCGATCAACTCCATGAGTAGCAGAGTCTTGGGCTCGATTACGGGCCTTCACCTGCCACCTCGCCGTCAGGACCAACCCTGACACGATGACGAACTCGATGGCACCAGTACTGCCGTTTCCGCCGCCGCCGCCGCCGCCGGTGAGCAGGAAGCGCCAGTACTGCCAGAGCGACAAATAACCTACAGCAGACTGTCTCCAGGTGAACTACAACAACGGAGATGTGGAATGGTGCGAATGGACCTCGGTCACCGTGGTGAACCACCGGATATGATGTGGAAGCGCGGCGTCGCCGTGCCTCTCTCGGCGGCGCCGGGGGCGAGGAAAGCCGTGACCGGCGAGTTGATCTGAACTCGGCTGCATGCCACGGCTAGCATCCGCTTCCGGTCGACGTCGTGGACGCGCGCGCCGGAGCCGGCGCCGTCGGGCAGGCACACGGCTGCCGGGTTGGCGCGGAACGGCGCGTCCGGGAACGCGTCGACCTGCCAACTTACGTACGCATGCACATCGGAACGGTGAGCAACGGCCGGTCGGTGCTGTACAGGCACAACCAACTAACGAGCTGCGCGCGCGGCAGCTGGTTGAATAGTTGAATTTGACAGCGTACCGGTGCGACACGTTCGATGTCGGCATGGATGCGACGCGGCGGAAATGAGAATCGCGATGCTGACACTTTGCAAGGTCGCGCCGATGGCGGGCACGCAACCGAGAGCTGCGCCCACGGCGGCGCTGTGATCGTCGACGTCGACCTCAGCAAGTGCCCAGCCATGGGACTTTCCAGGTCAGTACTAACAAAAGCACTAGCTGCTCATCAACCAAGTTACTTGATGTCTTCTTTTCGACATTCATTAATCTGCAATTTCAATTGTTTAAGGTTTCAGTTCAGATTCTCTATTCCCTCTCTCCAGAAAAAAAAAAAGAGCGACATAAAGAGAAACAGTCTAGCTATGGAAGAGCGGAAATTTAAAAAACTAAAAAGTCACAAAAACATTGATTTCGCCCGGACTCGAACCGGAGACCTTCAGTGTGTTAGACTGACGTGATAACCAACTACACCACGAAATCTTATTGTTGTAAGTGTCAACTCTTTACTTATTTAATGTTGTTCACGGGAATCTGTAGTATATTTTCAACCTGTGCGACCGCAGGTACGTGACAAGGCAGCGCACCAACCGGATACTGGAACTGGAAGGCCACCAGCAGCAAGGACCGCACCGTCGTCGCCGGCACTGGTGGGGACGCCACGGTGGTGATAGGGATGCGCAAGACGCTCGTGTTCCATTGCAAAGAAGACGAACATCGCGCAGAGGGCCCACCTGCAATGGCTGTGGAGTGTAGCCGTGTAGGTTTGCCCATTTATTTATCCTCCCGCTAAGGGTCTATGCCCTGGGCTGTCCATCCGTGTCGCGCAGCCCAGCTCTATCGACACGGCACGGCTCGGCCCGCTCGGCCTCATCCGGCGGAGCACGTCTCCGAGCTCTATGGGGGAGAGATACGGCGGAGCCGCGGAGGCCCACCACCGGACTGCCCGTTCAGAAACTAAAGTAGTGGTCCATGGCAATCGGGTAAGGTTTTGAGATTTCGCTTTTCGCATCGCTTGCCTTTTTCCTGTTGTACTGAGAAGCTGTCTTGAAAACATAGTTATAAGTAAAATTGTGTGAATGCATTATAAATTTTTAAATGAAAAAGAATTTTTTTTAAAAAAAAGAAAAACCTAGTGCCGCCGATCGGGAGCGCGCTTATCAGCGGCACCCTCGGCCACACGAACATGCAGACATTAGTAGAGTCCAAAACTAGGAACCTTGCACACAGATTCATCAACCACCGTTACCAGCTTTTGGAACGCAAGTGCAAACTCCTTGACAAAAGCTCTCGATCCATCACTCGTTTCTACAAATACATGCATCTATCGCCATCCATGTGTGGCCCTAACGCTGATTACATGAGCGAATTCAACGGTTTTCATTCACAGGACTGTTCATCGCTGTCTATATAAAACTCCATGGAGTAGCACATTGTCATGTTTGATGGACAGCTAACGATATGAATCCAGAATCCATACGTTCGCCAATGATTTGGCGCGATTCCTCCCCATTATTGGCGAATCGATCCGAATCGCAGTAGGATGTCAACCAAAACTTCGCCACCATTGGCTCATCGCCACTGACGGAGAAATTAGATTGGGTAGTACACACCGTTTGTAATTTTTTTTTGTCATCAGGGGGAGGTGTTACTTGATTCTGGAGGCTGCTTACCTTGCCAACATATCCGATCAAATATAATACTTTTTGGTTACAGGATTGGACGCTAGCTTCTCTCTTTTCGTTTCGTAAATTATGCCACGGTCTGAAAAAGTATCGGATTTTAGAACGTATGTTCATGTGTTGTTCAAAGACTTTAAGGTTGGTTTTTGCATGTTTGAAGTGGTGGAGACATTATTTGGATTGGTTTATTGCTATTTTGGATAAGGGTGCGAATTGAGTCACTGCCAACACTTTTAAGTTCAACTAGGTGATTCCCCGCGCGTTGCCGCGGGATTTGAGAGAGCTTTTCGATAAACTATGAACCAATGTGGTTGTTTAATTGCTCACATAAATGGTGCACTCGTAGAGATTACATTAAAAGTCATGTGAGCGACCTCTTGGATAAAAATCATAGACTTTTGAGTTACTCATTGGTTAATTAATGGATGACATGTATCTAATGGATAGAAAATATGCACGAAGTTGATCGGATGGTTACAATAATCAAGATGATGTGGCTGTTTGAGAGAAGAGAGAAATAATAATAAATACTTCTTAGTGGTTTGCTTCTATATAATATATATAGACACGTGGTTTGCTTCTATATAATATATATAGATATGATATTTAGATAAACTTTCCTTGAGCTCATTCATTGCTTGGACATATCTATTGTGTATCTTATTAAGAGAACTGATAAAAAAGTTAAGAAAAAATGGTTTGTATCCCATCCTAATTGAAACTAAATTAGTAATATGGGTTTGTATTCCATCCTAATTGAAACTAAATTAGTAATATTGCAGCTGATTTGTCACTAAAACAAAGTAGTGATATTATTTGTACTATTTGTTGTTTTTCTATTGAAAAACTATTTATGAGGCATTAATAAAAAGCAAGTAAATAATTAAGAACCCTTAGTGGATTGTAGACGGTTTATGAGGCATTAATGAAAAGGCAAGTAAATAATTAAGAACCCTTAGTGAATTGTACAGTCAGGATGTGAAGCTTTTTAAATCGGACGGTGCAAATAATTAAGGTGATGTGGCTGCACCACATACGAGAGAATTAGCAATCAATGCATCTGAGGTGCTTCTATATATTATATATAGATTAACTAGCAAGATGACCCGCACAAATAGCGCGGCTAGCTAGAATTTTTTATACTAACATTTGAGCTTTTTTTACTTGAAAATAAATGTATGCAAATATTTTTGTTTAGTCATGTCATTGCAATTGTTTTCTCGTAATGACCCAGGCCAAGGTATCATCTAGGGTTGCCGTATCCATTTTGAAACATGGGTTTAGGAGAAAAGGAATACTTTTGGGTAGAAACATATTTTGTATTTACTGATCCTAATATTTTCTGATTAATATGGTACATCCCTTTCCTATCCAGTTTGAAACTGCTACACTGCATGTTTTCACCTCCACGTGTTGTGGAGGTGAAAACACCTTATCCCAAACACCATAGGTCCACCAAACTCTAAAGCAGCCAAGCCCAAGGAGATGGGGGCATCCCCAACCTCATTCTAGTGGATTTGCAAGAGCGGCACTTTAGAAATTTTTGGAGCTACTCCACTATGGAGTTTTTTAGAGTGGAGCTGAAAAACACATGGAGTGAAGCATCTAAAAAATACCATGGGCTCACGTCCCCTCTCTCCTGCCTTTGCTCCCAAGGAGCTCTTTCTGCTAAGCTGCAATCATTGAGTACGCGTCCCTGACGACGTGTGTCATCCCCACTCGCTGAACACTATCTGCATCTTACTGTGGATGGGCATGCATGTCAAACAACTATTTCAAAGTTGCTTTGTTCTAGATTACATTGGCATGACACCACTATGATTCACTCCATGTTTTGTAGCCATTATGATTCACTCCACTATGTTCTAGAATCCAAAGAGTTGCTTTGTTCAAGGTTACAACGGAAGATTACAACGGACGACATACTTTTCTCCTAAATTTTTTAGCTCTCAGTTAGTCGAGGCACCCACTGATCACTATGCTCAATAGTAGGACATCACCATCTTACTTGTCTCATCAGTTGCCGATGGTGATCACAACTCACTATGCGTCAACGATAGTGATAATGCCAGGGCGTGTCAGGGTGATACTCGACCTGGCGACCTGGTTGGGATTGCATAGTGGCGTTGATATGGCTGCACAATCGAGCTTGTCAATTTCATGCCCTAATCCTCATGTGCTCATTATCATTGTGGTCTTGAAATCAAGCATTCCCATTGCTTTCTAGATCAAAATCGCTTATTAGCTCTGCCATTCTTCACTTCAATCTTCCCATCCTGCAGGCTTTCTCCTAATGCTACTATTGGACTTGCACTTCTTCATGGCCAAAACATCACTTTTCTTCATGGTTGCCATTACCCTATTGTAACTTGACCCTCTTGACATCTGACACTCGATCATCGTCTGCTAGATTGGAATCGAGTCATGGGCTCACATCTCGCCATAGCCACTCCATGATGACATTTTTCTCTCCTTTCTTTTGAACGTGTTGTTCCCTGTATGCTGCAGTTAAGTTGTGTCTGTCCATGGCTAGCCCAACATTTTTTTTTATGGTAGCTCTTAAAATACACCTTCTTGTAGCCACATAACTTTGAAAAGTGGTTCTTTATCTCTAAAGCACCCCATTTTGTTCTTATTCTCCATTGAAGAGCTAAGCTGTTGAATTTTCTCCTCGGTGGACATAATTAAGCGGGCTCCTCCTGCCATGAATGCTTGGGAATGATGCTACATGGATCCTCCGTTTTGGGTGTGCGTGCTCTTAACTAAGGCCGTGAGAGTTGTATCTTAGTTTGGTACTCCTAAGGGAAGCCGCAATGGGCGGATAGGAGGGTGCTACAACAGTTCCACATCATGTTTTCGCTTACACGGATGTGAGAGAAACGAAGAGAGAAGAGAGAGAAAAGAAGGTAGTTGGCTCTAGCGAGAGCAGATAGCACGACTCCCAACACCAAGTGGGTCCCACTGTTCCATCTCGGACCCCTCTCTCTTATCTCCTCTATGCTGCTTCGTTCATGCCTCCTACGTGCCATGTCTCCCTCCACCAACCTTGCCTTGGCTGTCACCAACGCCGGTGAGTCGCTGCGCATGTGGACGGAGGGGTGCGAGCGCAGTCACGGGATGGAGGCGGGAGCCAGAGGGGCGGGGTGCAGGGGCCGGCATTCGACACGGCAAGGAGGGAGAATGGGACCATTGCCTGCCGGTGTGTGGCGGCACGGGGAGGATGGAGGAACCCGACCACCCGCGCTCAGCATGAAAGAAGGGTAGTGCAGCGCATGGGAGGATGGTGAGGCCTAGCCGCTGGCACCCAGCGCGGTGAGGAGAAAGGATGGGGCCGCCACCCGCTAGTGCGTGGCGGCGCGGGAAGAAGGGCAGGGCCTTGCTCCCAGCGCAGTGCATTTTCCTAGATTATTTTAGAAATTATCCAACGTTATTATTTCATTGGTAGTGACGTGGCTGTCTACATTAGTTTCTAATTTAGTTGTTGCTGGCCGGCCGTGCTGCTCTGACGTAACTGCGTCCACGTCTTTTCACCTTGTTGGTTGTCTATCTGTTTTATCAATGTCTCTTCCTTGAAACATCAGCAAGCCGACTCTAGATGAGCATTGCATTGCAGCTTTCGCTTTCGGCATGACTGAGCAGCCATTGTCGAGTACTTATTCTCCGTACCGCAGCTCTGCCATGGCCATGCAGAAAGCACTGTCTTCTCCCCAGGTTTTTGATCACGGTTGCGTTGTGAACCTTTAACTTCAGTCCCGTTATCTAGCAGAACCACCATAGTGCCTTAGACCGATGACTACATTGTGACAATTGATCAATATGATAAGAGCAACTCCAAGAGTTCCCTAAAAAATTCTTTCCCAAAATAAAGTATTGGGGGTTATGCTGAAAAAATTTCCCTCTAAAAATATATCAGACCACAGCAGAACGCTAAAAACTACTCCCAATATTTGCCACATCATCGTAATTAGACCTACCTCCGGAACAGAGCCTCCTATCTCCAGAACAGAGCTCCATCGCTCCTTTGACAGCACAGCACGCCGACGTGCGCCATGAGTTGGGGGTTCCTTGGTCCATGAACTCAATCTACCTACGTTCAGTACAAAGCTTCATTCTTATCCGTTGCTTGGTTCATCGTTCTCCACAAACAAGAGCCACCGTGGCCTGATCCTCATCTGGGCGATTGATGAAAGCAAGAAGAGGTAGCGGCTGTAGGTGGTGACTGCTGAGTGCTTGATGTCACCCGCGCTGCGCAGCAGGACAGCAGCACAGGTTCGATATGCTTGTAGCTTTTCCTCCGCCTCTTTCAATCTTCCTGTCCCTCGGTCTTCCGTTTCGCAGGAGAGCTCCTCCACGACGGCCTGACGCGGACCTCTGTCTCCTCCCTCTCCTGTAGCTCCTCCACGATGGCCTGAGCGCTATGCGTGTGTAGCAACGCGCTCTGGGCCAACGGCGTCAACGCCACCGCCGGCACCGGCACCGGCACCTCCGGGGTCGCGCCGCGCGTCCTCCTGGTCCCGTTCACGCACCGCGTCGCCGTCGTGTTCGTGCGCTTCTTCGGCGGCAGGCAAAAAAACACGCACGAAAGGAAGCGCAGGGTCGATTGGGGAAGTGAGGAACTCGCGAAAATATGCGGGGTGTGGGAGTCCCGATTCGGGTCTGCGAAAATATACGGCAGCTTTAGGGGAGCTGTTGGAGAGGGGTTTTTTTTCTTTTTCTTCCTAATTAAGTTATTAGGGGTAATTTAAGGGATCTCTTGGAGTTGCTCAGATTAATATCTGTAATAAATAAGTATGAATTCATATGCTCATAAAAGGAATCCGTAGTCTCATCTACACGTTTCCTGTTTTTTCCATCTAAAGAATCCAGATCGATCCTCAAGTATCTAAGCAAGAGTTAAATGTTACAATTTATAAACCCACAAAGATCGGTGGTGTATGGTCTTTTCTTTCTTTGCCGATTATTATAGTGATTTATATTTTAATTTTCTATATCTATAATTTCAAATTTAGAGTATTTAATTTAATTATTTATTAATTGTATCGAACTATTTAAGTTAACTATTTGCTTACCAATTCATGTAGAAATTAGTCGTATTATTTGAAATGGACTCTTTTGATTTGTTTATACCGTTAGATCTTCATAAAATCCAACGATCCATATTCTTCTATTTTTTCGATTAATGTGGTAATTTCTAGCCCTCTCGACGAACGTGGTGGCTTCTTTTAACACTATTGTATTAAGATAACTAGCAAGGTGGTCCGCACAATTAGCGCGGGTAGCTAGCTTTTTGTTAATACCTTTTGGATGTTTTATTTTAAAATAAATAAATATATATAGTTGTGTTAGTCATGTCATTGTAATAGACTAAAATATTATCATATTTTTCTAGTGACATATTTTGTGGCGCGTCTTTTCAAACATAAATTAGAGAGAACAGGAATACCTTATATAGGAATATACTTTTTGGTATTTTTGAAGCAACCCATAAAGATTTATACTTTTTCACATGAATATAATTTTTTATATATTTTTTTGATTGGTGATGTACATTTTTTATTGTGAATTTTTTGTTATGATGATAAATTACCTTATATTATTATATTGTTTGTGTAGATTAGTTTAAATGGATTTGATTACTTCAACATATTTTTATATTATTTTTATTTGGAAATTCATATATCAACTAATTATATCTGAATGGGTTGTCTATTTAAGAGTTTTCTATTACCAATATCAAGGGATTTTGGAAAAGCATTTTCTTATCATTTTTAACATAGATTTAGTTATTTATTAGTTTTAGTTTTCGTGGACTCGTTATTTAGCTTTAGTGCGTCCCAAACCATATAGAAATTATCATATAATTTTAAAACATTTTGAACTTATTAATATATTGATTAGTTGTATTCTATATGAACTATCTCGATTACTCTAGACCGTTATATCATCATAAAATTCGATGCTCTATATTCTCTTATTTTTTCTAATTAACGTGGGAGTATTTCTAGACCCTCTAAATGTGGTGGCTTAATAAGATAAAGGTGAATCAGTGATCTAGGCGTGAGAATATTGACTCCCCGAGACATTTTTCTACAGTGACTGATTGTGGTCTTGCATCGAGAGTGTGGATCCGATGGGACCCTTTTTGAGATTCGGCCATAGCAGGGATGGCACACACAAGTTAAGGAGAGGGTTTTTGATACGGTAGTTTACATAGGTTCATGCCGCACAAGAGCGTAATGCTCTATGTTCAGTGAGTTGTTACTTTCCTCTGGTGTTTTTTTGTCCAAAGAGATATGCTCCCCTCCTTTTGTACCCGAGGAGGTTGTCTGCGGTTATAACTATCTTAGTGTGAACATGGAGTCAGTTGCCGCCACCCTGAAGTCCCTAGCCTACCTTTTGGAGGCGTGGTGCATGAATCAATCCTTGATCCTGCCATGTGCCGTCATGTCACCCCAGGGATGCATATATTCTTCTCTTTTTTCGATTAACGTGGTAATTTCTAGCCCCTCTCGATGAACGTGGTGTTTTCTTTTAAGACTATTGTATTAAGATAATAGATTGTAGTAGTTTTTTTTTAAAAGAATCTACTGTAACAATTTTCTTAGAAAAAACTAGTTCATCAATCAATTAAAGTAAAGAGGATTGGTGGTGGCTTTAGAGGCCCCAATTCGCACTCTCGTTTTTGGATTTGTCGAGTTTTTCATCGGTTTGCAAAATAGAGAGTACCTGTTTGATCCAGCCTCTTGCAGTCTTGCACATCTTATAATTGGTGTACTTGTAATGCGAGGTATTTTTTTGTTTCAAACCCTTTGGAATCCATCTATTTCTTTAAAAAAAATTCCCGGTTTCCAAACAAAAGATTAAACTTAGCCTGAATGTTGCCATCCCTTGAGATTAGTCCTATAGTTACCAATTAATTCATCCCCTTTACCTGGGCGCTGCCAAAATTTAAGTCCACATCAGGACAGGTGGAAACAGCATTAGTCCACATCAGCAGTTCAGCACAGCAATGAAAATGAGCAGCAGGGACAAAAATAAGCCATCCATCTAACTGGATCAGACTTAAGCAAGCTCTGAAGCTCTTTCTTGCAGCTCCCATTGACCATCTCCAAGCTTAGTTGGCTAGTGCCTTGTGTATTTAAAATGGAGTGTGTAGAAGCAGTACAACTAATCATGGTGGGCAGGCCGGCCAGCTCCAACTAACTGAGCATCGTCTCGTACCCCTCTAATTGCCTCCTTGTTGATCACTTTCTTTACGCCTCGATTAGTCCTATAAATACAGGCTTGCCTGGATTGGCAGCTCCATCAGTCGTGTGTCAGCCACACGCCCCTTGTCTCCTTCCAGCCTCTCACTCTGCATGCCCCTCTCCAGCAAGGTCAACTTGATCAGTCTTCTGCTCCTCTCAAGTACTACCCAGGTTACATGCAGAAATTCGTCATCGCATTCTTTCGTTTTTGGCTGTAATGTCTCTGATGCAGATCATGGGGAAGGGGAACCACGCGTGGATGCTGCGCCGCGTAGCTGCCGTGCTGCCGGCGCTGGTGGCGGTCGTGGTTGCCGGAGTTGCGGTGTCCGCGCAGGCGCCGCCGCCGCCGGTGACGAGCGCGCTGCTACAGAAGGTGGCGGGGTCGCTGCAGATGTACGTCGACCCGCTGCCTCAGATGCCCAAGATCCGCGGCTACGGCTTCCAGCAGGGCCGCGTCGTGCCCGTCAACCTCACCATCGGCATGTTCCAAAAGAAGTGGGTACGTGTACAGAGCTGACGATCGGAAAAAATTCTACACTACGTTGACTCGTGGACTACGCTGACGCAATTTCACTCGTGGCCGGCAGAAATTCCACCGCGACCTGCCGGAGACGCCGGTGTTCGTGTACGGTCAGTGCGCCGACTCCGCAACGTTCCCGGGCCCGACGATCGTCGCCCGCCACGACGTGCCGCTCGCCGTGACGTGGGAGAACCACCTCCCCGACCGCCACATCCTTCCGTGGGACCCCACGGTGCCCACCGCCATCCCCAACCACGGCGGCGTCCCCACCGTCGTCCACCTCCACGGCAGCGCCCACCCGCCGCAGTCCGACGGCAGCGCCTTCGCATGGTTCACCGCCGGGTTCCGCGAGACGGGGCCGGCGTGGACGCAGGCCACGTACTCGTACCCCAACGTGCAGCCGCCCGGCAACCTCTGGTACCACGACCACGCGCTCGGCCTCACCCGCGCCAACCTCCTCGCCGGCCTCCTCGGCACCTACGTCATCGAGAAGCCGGAGGTCTACGCGCCAATGGACCTCCCCTGCAACGGCGACGACCTCCACCTCGTCATCGCGGACCGCAGCTTCAACGCCGACGGCTCGCTGTACATGAACTCCACGGGGGCCGCGCCGCTCGTGCACCCGCAGTGGCAGCCCGAGTACTTCGGCGAGGTCGTCACCGTGAACGGCAAGGCGTGGCCGTTCCTCGCCGTGCACCGCCGCCGCTACCGGCTCCGCATCCTCAACGCCAGCAACGCGCGCTACTTCAACGTCTCGCTCTCCGACGGCACGCCCTTCCACGTCGTCGGCTCCGACGCGTCCTACCTCACTGCGCCGGTCACCGTGCCCAGCCTCCTCATCTCCCCCGCCGAGATCTTCGACGTCGTCGTCGACTCCTTCGCGTCGCCGACGGCCGAGGTCGAGATGCTCAACTCGGCGCCGCACCCGTTCCCGACCGGCGCGGCGCCGGGGCCGCTCAACGGCAAGGTGATGAAGTTCGTGGTCACCCCGAACGGTCCCCGCGACCCGCCGGACAACTCGACGGTGCCGGACCGCGAGGTGCCGTACGCGGGCGTGGCGTCGCCGGGGCCGGCGTCGGAGACGAGACACATCGTGATGTACGAGTACCTGACGCCGTCGGGGTGTCGACGCACCTCTACATCAACGGGCTGCGGCTGGAGGACCCCGTGACGGAGACGCCGCGGTCGGGGACGACGGAGCTGTGGCACGTGATCAACCTCACCGGCGACAACCACCCGCTGCACATCCACCTGGGCATGTTCCAGGCCGTCAAGATGCAGCAGCTCCTCGACCTGCAGGCGTTCGCCGGCTGCATGGCGCAGGTCAACGACGCCGTCAGGTGCGGCGTGGACCGGCACGCCGTCGGGCCCGTCGTGACTGTGCCGGAGCACGAGAAGACGTGGAAGAACGTGGTGAAGATGCCGCCGGGGTTCGTGACCACGGTGGTGGTGGCGTTCAAGCTGGTGGACACCGACCAGCCCTACCCCTTCGACGCCACGGCGGAGCCTGGATACGTCTACCATTGCCACGTAAGCGCCACCTCTTCCCCTGATTCATTCATTCATGTATCGTCCCAATCCACAAATATTCTGACGTGGCATCGTGATCCTGTCCAGATCCTGGATCACGAAGACAACGCCATGATCCGGCCACTGAAGCTGCTTCCGTGAAGAGATTTCCAAGATCCAGTAAGTCAGTGTTGGTTGATGAAGAGTAGTTGTTGCCTGCGGAGGAACTGATAATTCCGGGGATCAGAAACATCCATGAAGAACACAAATGTTCATTATTGCATTTCCGATTTCATGTTCATTTATTTATATGTAAATTTTAATTTATTGTTTAACTCATTTGTAAGCATTTTGATCATACTGTTGATTGGCAAGTATATGATTTATATATGCATTCTTTGTCATCCGTCAGTTGTAGATTGCCTCTGTTTTCTACTCCTTGATGCAGTCAATACGTTCTAGTTATGTCCAGCATTACTTCTATTAGTAGTTGTAGAAAGAAGAGCAGTATAATGCAGCCAGATCACAAAAATGCAAAAGCACATAAAAACTACGTGGCAAGGTTACTGCAGGCACTTGGAAATTTTAAACCATGATATCACCCATCAGCATACTTAAATAACTACTGACAGAAACTTTTGCCGTTCAAGAGTGCTGCAGGGACATATGCCTGCCAAGCATTGCCCATCACATCTAAGATGCATGAACAGAAAGCTCTAACATGCCTCTGCTTCGGCAAGTTGGACAGTAGGTCCATGACGCTGTTCACATTCTGAAATTACAGCAGCATTTCATGTCAATGCTAAAGCAGGAGAATCCAGAAGAACCCCAGCAACTTAAATCTAATATTAGTAAACCATAGCCTACACCCAATATCACCATTAGGAGTTAACTTAAACCGTCGACACCCTGCCTAGTTCAAGTGTCCAGCACAGCAGAGCTCAGGCAGAAGAACCCAACATGACAAATGGATCAACGCTTCCTCTTGTGAGTCCGCCACTGCTTCATGACATGCTGGACGGCTTCCTTCAGGGTTGCTTTCCGGCCCTCCTTGAAGTTCCACAGCTCTGGTACAGGGTAGCGGCCACTGGGATTGTACTCATTGATCTCAACCAATGCCTTTGTTACCAGCACATAGATTTCTTCGCCGTGCTCTTCTTTCAGCTTGCTAAGGTTCTCATCCTCCTCTGAAAGAACTTCCTGCACCAGAGAATGCCCATCAGATGCTAGAATGTAGCATGGAACTACTTGCAAAACTGCAAGGCCTCCATGAAACTAATGACTCAAGTTATAAACCAGAATTAGGGAAGCATGAATAGAAATTGTAATTGACTCAATTATATCCAGAATTAGGGAAGCAGGAAAGCAACTGTAACTGATCGGGGTCCGTACCGTTTCTTTTCCATCAATCAATACAACTTTGAAAGGGTGCCAGTTTGGGTTTCTAATTTCATCTTCCCATTTTGAACAAAGGATAGCAGAAGTGACTTCTGCATCATCTTTCGATAACCTTTTCCTGCAAGCATTTCCGAATGCTTTAGGATCAAGTTCGCCCATTCTCTTGATACCTATATTTATTCGGCCAACAGAAAGCTCCTTAAAGCCCTGCAGCATGCAACCACCAGAAGGGGAATGGCATGAGATGTGAGCAAAAGAAAAGTATATATAAGTGCCATTTAATTTGAAACAGCACAACAAAACATAATATTGGACACTGGGTTAAACAATGAGGTAGCTTACAGCTATCAGCTCCTTCCGAGCATTTTGCAACTCATCGTTGCTCTTTCTTTCTTTGATAACCAGAGTCTGGTTCAGTGATTCCATTGCCTCCATTTCATCATACTTATCTTGTAGATCCTCACTGAGTTCTTTTATCTTCTTCTTTGATTCAGAATCTTCCTCACCAGGCATATGCTTCATAACTTCCAATTTTCCCTGCAGCTGTTGTATATCTAACTCGAGCTTCTGCTTGGCGTCCAGTTGCTGTTGTAACTTGAGGATTTTTTCCAGAGCAACTTGTTTCTCCCTCTGCATTTTACACACAGTAAGACAAAGACACTCATAGATAGTAGTTTATCAAGAAATAACATAAAACAATATATATTTGACCAAGAACCAAACCTTGTGTTCTTCCACAAGCTTAAGAACGTTCTCATCGGACCTCTGTTGCTCCATTGTTGCCATCTTAAGATGCTTAGTTTTCATTTGGTTCTGCATTCAACCACAAGCTTGAAATAAGTTGCATGAATATCACACCAAAGAGAACTTACCTCACAGCACCCTGCATTTCATCACTAGCCAATAGGTTATCTCTATACTGCCCGACAAAGTAGAATTTTGTTATCACTATACTGCCCGAGATTAAGGATGGTAGGGTCATAGAGAAATTTGGATCCATTTACTCATTGAAGAGTCATCTATAAGATTATCACCAAAACACTAACCAATAGGTTGCTAAAGGGGATCAATAAAGTAGTGGTGACAAAATCAACTAGCTTTTAAGTTTTATCCCAGGAAGATACATAATGAAAGGGGTATCATTGTTGCATGAAGGCTGCAGAGAACACAAACTTCAAAATTCTTAATGGAGAAAGCTGCAGAATAGCAATAAACCATCACACACCTTTTCCTTCTCTTGCTGAAGGTTCCTTCTGTCGTAATCGCTTTGCGAAGCTAACTCATCAAGCTCCTTGGATCTTGAGTCAAGTTCCTGCATCTTGGACTCCAACTCTGAACGTAGCTTTTGATTCTCATCAATGATCCTCTGTGAATGCCTACGAGCAATTTGCTGGATCTTGCGAATTTCTGGTAAGAAAAAAAGTATAAAAGACTATCAACTGGAAGTTCCATTTATGCTTAGAGGACAGAAATGGATATATATGTTGACAATTCAAATAGTAAAACATATATCAATAGTAAAAGATCAACAGAAACCTTCATTGTAATTCTGGAGGAGCTGCTCCCTTTGCTCCATCATCCTGTCAAGCGATGCAGTTGTCTCATTGCACTTGGATTCAAGTTCTTGCACATGCCTGTGCTTTACTTCAATCTGGCTTGCTAAATTAGCGACAAGCTTATCAGTTTTACGGATCCCTTCATTTTCAAGATCACCAACAGTTTTCAGATCACCATTTTTTCGCAAATGGTCTCCTATAGGCCCTTGACATCTATGATCATCAACCCTTGCAACCCATCCAAACATCTCTGACCCTCGGTACTTCTTCAGCTTCCAGTCCCTTTTGCCATAACCCTCTGCCTCGAAATGATTTTCAAAGGCTAGTGCATTTTTGAAGCCAGTCCAGTCTTTGGCAAACTCAACGATGGCATTGCCTGTATGACCTCTATAGTTCCACAAAGGAATAACCTTCTGTGGGCAGAAGTGTGAAAGTTGCTCCTTCAGCCGATTTCCACTCTCTCCAACTTGGCGCCCATTCTTCCACTCAGTAGGCACATTAACTAGAACACCCATCCAGGGCCAGACAAACTGATCATCTCTGTTTCCGAGATTTTGAGGCTCTATAAGCACGGTCAGTTGTGTCTGTGGCTCAGATGACCTGGCAGATTCATCCTTCAAATATTTGGCAAGGGCACGGTGGGTTGCCTTGTCTTTTGCTTGTCGATTAGCAGCTGAACCTACTCCTGTGGCATGCTGAAGTAGGTTACTCTTGCTGTAATCTTTTTTCCTTTTGTCCCTGCAGAATGGACAACTGTAGGCCTCACGATCTTTCACTTTTATGTTTCCTGATTTTAATTGTTCATAAACCTCCGCTTCACGCTCATCAATCTCAGAATCACTAATTTCATAATCATCTTCTGAACTAGAGCCCATTTTCAGATAGAAGGTTAGCGTGCAATGACCTAGAGGATAAATAAACGAGAAAATAAATTCAGCATTTTGATTAACTTGGTCAACATACAACATTAATTGAAAATGTATGAAAGCTTGGAATGGTGTAGAGGAACAACACGAAAACCAACATAGCAAACAACCCTCAACATGTCTTATGTGTGTATAGCTTCATTTGGTACACTTTACAAGCTTCTCATAACATGAACATTGTTCATCTAAGGTATCTGAAACATACTTGATTGAATCAGTTTTAGCAGATTTCAGCATCCAGTTTACAATTGCTATACAATTAAGCAAGACACATTTAAAATCTCTCCATTGGCAAGGACAAAAGGAATATTTAAAGCATATCAATAAAATGAGTAAACAACTAGCTCCCAAATTGTGAAAGGGCCTCTAGCCTAGTGGTTAGAGCACCTGAGTAGCATCCAGCAGGTTTGGATTCGACTCTCCGTGGGAGCGAATTAAACAGGTCTGGAATAAAAAAATATAAAAAAAATAGGTTGGGGCTTCCCCTGCTGACTTCGGTCAAAAAAACTAGCTCCCAAATTTGGCAAAATGGATAAAACAGCGCCTGTTTAATTGTACAAAAGACATTTTTATTTATCTGATTCTACCCAACACCCCTCAATCACAAGATCTAACTAATGGCACTTGATCGAAATGCCTTTACTGAAATTTCTCATAAAGTATACAGTGAGCCGTAAAGTGAGGAACTGAGCCATCAACCAGCACTAGAGAGGTGGACTCGCGTGTGATACACAGGGCAGCAGCAAGGTAGGCAGCAGATGCAATATATTAAGTCATTAGTTTCATTGATAACTAGGACGCTATATGTTGAAAAGTCCTCCCTTCCTAAACCCCACCGCTCAAAAAGGAATACCAAGAATCACAACAATCTCATACAACACAGGTTTACAAAGACAGCAATGACAACTTCAAGCAACTCAGATTTGATCTTTAATAGATGATCTATATGGCTGAAAATGTCTGCCATGAATCAAGAAAACATGCGGGCAAGGGGAGAGCAGGATGCTGTCATGCAGTGAGGTAAAGCTGTACTGGAGGTGATGCACACCCAATATTAGGATTAAAAGGATGTAAAAAAAGAATGAGATTGGTAAACATCGATTGCATAAGTTTAAAAGGCAGAAGCATAACTTGATTAGGTGGTAGGCATCACAAGATCCATCTCATCATCTCTATATTGCACAAACTTCATAAAGTTTAGTGAAATAGGAAGCAGCAATACTTTTGTAAGTAATCACACTCAATGGAGCAGACATGCCATAACACCACTAAGTTCCCAAAAACTGGTTGCACAGTAATCCATTTATTTGCACTTGAAACTGGCCTGATTAGCAGATAATCTTATGCGACAAAATCTGTACCAAATGAAAGTACCACTAACAAAAAAACATCCAGTGAGCTTGGAAATATGGCAAATGTAAAGCAGAGTTATTTTGAAAAGGTTATGCCAAAGCAACAAACATGTACGCATTCATTCACTATATAAATCTAGCCCAAGGAGAAGAAAGAGGTGTGAACTGCAAACTGAAGTAGCTAAAACTGCATCCACCAGCATTTTGCCTAACCATGCAATGGATAGCGTGGTGAAATTTAGAATAGAAATCATGCACGACTACAAAGTGTACATATAACAACACAGTACAACTCCAATTCTGAAAAGTAAACAAATCCCAGAGCACTGTGATGCAGAGAGTAAGCTCGTACGAACGATTCTCCCGTCAGAGACTTCAGAATTCAGACCTTCAGAATAATCAAAGCACAATGGGGGCAAAGGCCTGACTGCCAAATTCATGAACTAGCATACTTTTCACAGTGAAGGGGATGCAAAGGTGCTAACCGCACGCTGACACAGATAAACTTGGCATAGATGCCAGATTCCACTATATGGAAGCACATACATGCTTCAATCATTAGTAAACAGGACCCTACAAAAAAATTAAGTAACCAGTCTAGTGGATCTTAGGACTTGGGAAAGCAATCGACCGGGATAAAACGGCATTTCGGCTCGCCCTAGAATAAAATACCCCACCGCGCATGCATTGGGCTACAAATCTCTGTCGTACGGGACCACTCCCTTCCCCACGCGTCGCCACCGGATCGAACCCCACGAGATCTCCAACCCCTGATCAGATCGGACGAAGCCCAAAATTCACAAGCGAAAACCCGCGCCGCGCGCTCCCGATCGCCGCACGGAGCGACGAGAAAACCCGCATTCCCCAGCGATCCCCTCCCAAGGGGGGCCGCCTGGACGACTTGGAGTTGGGTGGGCAGGGTTTTCATCCTTTCCACCCAGCGAAATTAAGCCCCCAGCAGAGACCGCTACACAGACGCGGGTGAGGGAAGGGTGAAGGGGAGGAAGGGGTGGGGGATACCTCCGGCGATCGGCGGCGGCGGCGGTCGGTGGAGGCGGGGCGTGCGAGGAAGAGGGTTTTGCGCTGCCTCCCCCCCACGCCGCGTCTGTCCAGTTCGATGCGTGCGTTGTGTCGTGTGGACAGTGGGCCACGGACAGGTGGAGTGTCAAAGTGGCGTGAACTCCAGTAGTCCAGTCCTCTTCTCCTTTTTTTCCCCCTTTTGTTCTCCTTTTGTTTTAAAACAGCTGAAAAAAGAAAAGAGGAATTGGGGCTGATTGGTGTGAGGCCTCATTGCCTCCCTCGGCAAAAACCCAAAATCCAATTTCACCATCGAGTGATTTTGTCATTTTGGTGTCGTTTGGTCTAACTTTAGCCACATTTGACTACGTTGGTTGGTGTTTGGTTGACAACTAGGCACAAGTATAAAAAAAAACTTCAGCTAGATTTTTTTAGCTCCACGTGCCGTAGAGTTAGAGTTAAAAAGTGTGGCAAGATTCATTTTGCCATGACAACATGTGACTTTAAATACCTTTGCCACCTTTTTTCTTACCACACTTACTAAAAGTTAGATGTTGGCAAATAGAGTAGTAGCTAGCAACCAAATGGTCCAGTTGTAGAACTTTCGTACCATTCCTACCTAGGAAGAGAAATTTTAGAATTTTACCACTCTAAATATGTGGCTTCACAAATTTGCCACTGCTAAGATGGTCTTCGTAAAATTACCACTCATATTTTGACATATTGATTACCTTGCCATTCAGCCTATTTTATTAACTTTTAATTTCACAAAGCAGAAAGCATCAAATGCACGAGGGCTCGTGACCATAAGAAATTACGAGGGCTTTTGGTAAAATAAAAAACCCGGTGACTAAAGGCTTTCACCAAACTTTGGATAGAGATTTTCTTATCACACTTTTCTATACTTTGAGTGACTGTGTTCTTGCAGTTTCGAGTCAATGCGTTTCTTGCTTGCGTTACACTCCAGTCGCAATGATTTCGGATTTTAAGAGAGGTTTGGTTACTGCCAGGTTAGATCAAAGGTCGCAGGTGCCCATCTAGCGGCGTTGACAAACATGGGAGCGGTGAGGATATTGCTGACTGCAGGCGCCGACGAAAGAGCGATAGATTTCCACAGTGGTAGCAAGCGAAGACAACGGGTTGCTTGGATGCAGGCCACGCTCTGCCAAGTCGCGAGCGCCACCGCCGCAGTTGTGGTGCGGAAAAACAGCACCATAATTAGGCAAGCCACGAGTGCAGAAATGAACTAGTTTCGTGTGGCGCGCCAAAGATTTGACAGGAATCAAGCAGTAGCCATTTTCGTGCGATGCGCTGCATATGGGTGTGGCGGGCATGCATCCAAGCACGCCGAACATGTCGGAGCCAAGGCGTCGACGGTGGTCACCATGAGTCCATGACTCTGAAGCGGGGGCACGACGGAGAAAGATGGGAAATGGGTTGAAGATCGTGCCTTGACCGTTGGATCATCATTCAGTTTCATGACGTCCACTACAAAGAAGCCAAAATTCAGATGTTTGAAATGTGGCATTGCTCTTTCCTTGTCAGGATACTGTAGCAGGAGTAACCTGAGGTGGAAAAATGCGTGTCAAAATTAGCCATCCATTTGGGGCCAATCATATATAAACAACCTATGGAACCATATAAATTTTGCTTCGACAAATGCTGTCTGCTCTTGGCACACTAGTTATTGTATTTGAGATTTTGAATCAGGACATATCTTGTCACTCCTAGTCCTACTGTGTAAACATCTCAACAAACTGGATCAGTTCATCTCAATCAACTCTCTGTCAAAGCTTGAAGGGCATCTTATCGCGGTATCGTCTTATCCTCCACTCGGTGTCTCGGAGGTTCAGTCATCTGACAGTTGTTCTTGCTAAATTCCTGTGTCTTGTACACAGACCCTTTTTATTTCTTTTTGCGAAACGAATCCTCAATAAAATTTTGCTGGGAGTCGTTCAACGCACAATCTTCATCGGTCTCATCATCTCGTTGTCCTCATGGTCCAAAATCTGCATTCATCAAAGGGCAGAACGCAAGAAAAAAACAGAATTCTTGTTCAGGACAGAATACAGATTGACAGAGTGGTGAAATGAAATCGATCAAATCATCTCGGCAGATGGACTAGATGTGCAGCAAGACTTACATGGCAATGGTACACGTAGCCAGGACCCGTCGTGACGTCGAAGGGGAAGCGGCTGTCCTCCTCCGGCGACGCGTCGTCGGACGCCAGCGGCTTGAACCGCACGAGGATCCTGGTCACCGCGCTGGGCCGCACCTTGAAGACGTTCTTCCACCCGCGTTCCTGCGGCGGCACGACGTGCCTCCGGCCGCCGGCGAGGTGGCGGCCCATCCCGCACGCGCCGGCGTCGTTCCGGCGCACCATGCAGTCCCTGAACTCGTCGACGCGGCGGAGCGACCGCTGCTCCAGCACGGCGAAGAGCGCCAGGTGCACGTGCAGCGGGTGGTTGTCGTCGGTGAGGTTGATCACCTCCCATACCTCCGACGTGCCCTCCCTCGGCGTCTCCGTCACCGGTTCCATGTACGACCGCGCGTTCAGGTACAGGTGCGTCGGCTCGTCCGTGCCGTTCTTGGTGTACTCGTACATGGTGATGCGCCGCGTCGCCGCCGCCTCCCGCGCGTCCGGCCTCGGGTAGTGCGGCATCAGCGACGCCGGCACGGCCGAGGTGTCCGGCTCCGTGGCGGCGTCCTCGATCAGGAACTTCATTACCGCCACGGGCTCCGCCTTGTCGCCCGGGTCGCCGGGGTACGGGGCTGGAGCGTCGTTGCTCAGGACCGCCGCGCCGGCGCTCGACTCCGCGAAGTCGACCACGACGTCGGCGATCTCGGACGGCGCGACGAGGAACTTGTCCGTCGCAACCGGCCGGCGAGGTACACCGAATCGGACCCGACGTGCACGAACCGGAGGCCGCCGGACAGGCTGAGGCGGAAGAAGCGCGCGTTGCTGGCGTTGAGGATGCGGAAGCGGTAGCGCCGCCGGCGCACGCGGAGGTACGGCCACGCCTTGCCGTTGACGACGACGACGGAGCCGAAGTACTCCGGCTGCCACTGCGGGTGCACGTCGGGGTTGTTGCCCGTGCGGTTCATGAAGAGCGCCCCGTCGGCGCGGAAGTCGCGGTCGAACAAAACGAGGTTCCGGTCGAACGCCTCCCCGGACGGCAGGTTCAGCGGGGCCTCCTCGCCAGGGCTGACCACGCGGTAGGCGCCCATGAGGCCGGCGAGGATGTTGACGCGCGTGAGGCCCATGGCGTGGTCGTGGTACCAGAGGTTCCCGGGCGGCTGCCGGTTCGGGTACGCGTACGGCGGCCGCGAGAAGCGCGGGCCCGTGGCGGCGAGGCCGGCGGTGAACCAGGCCAGCGAGTGGCCGTCGGAGGAGGAGTGCTGCACGCCGCCGTGGAGGTGCACGACGGTGGGGACGCCGCGCGCGCCCGCCGCTGCGGCGGTGGCGAGCGTCGGGTCCCACGGGAGGAAGTGGCTGGCCGGGAGGTGGTTGGCCCACGTCACGTGCGTGGGGACGCCCCGCATGGCCTCGATGGTGGGGCCCGGTACCGTGGCCGCCTCCCTGCTGGCGCCGTAGGCGAAGACCCGCGTCGCCGGAAGGTCGCGGTGGAATTTCTGGCACAAGTCACATGGAGAAAAATCAATAATTCAGACAGTGAATTTTATTTCACATTACAAATTGCTCGCAAAAAAAGAAATAGCTTTTCAAATTGCCATGCTTTGCGAATTGCGATGGTGACACTGAAGGGCAAACCCACATGAACTATGATGCTGCTGCGAAAGTGCGAAGTCTGCAAAAAGGCACTGGCTGGAAGCTGAATGGGCTCCAAGACTCTGAATTATTGTCCGCCATTGATGATAAGGTGGGGGGCGTGGCCCATGATCGAGCTACATGGACTGTGATAGTGCTGACTAGCATTCTAGTGTGAGACTGATCGGTGGCCACTGGCCGGTCGTCGTGGCTCGTGAATCTGATCCACCATGCTGAAGGCACCATTCGTCAGAGGGTGCCTTTTACATCTCCATTTCACCTTCTATAGCCCTATTTTTCGACGAATTGTAAGTGCAGAAGAATGTGGAAATATGCTATAGATCAGCACGAAACTACTGAAACCCTTGCTGTTTCTTAGAAGAATGGATTAAGTTCAGTTCAGTTCGCAGGTTCTCCTATATAGAACCTCCAAAGAGGCCGGTCCCTCCAATCCAAGGAGCTAACAACGACTCTAGTTAGTGCATGACAGCACACAGTGTCCTCTCACTTTTCATCTAACCTTCTTCCTTTCTACAAAAAAATTCGTTGCGATCACCTAACAGTATTCGCTTTAATTTCATAACGAGCCGATGAGCTTAAAAACAATTTTGGAGTAAAGAGCCGAGAAAAGAACACTGCTACTTTCAATACCTTTCAACAATTTTGTCAACATGCTATGCATCATTCAGAAGATTGCAGACGAGTATGTGCAATCTTTCAATCTTTTTTAATACTAAATAATTTAGAGTTCCATGTCGCTTTTAAAGACGAACGATTCCGTGCACAAGCCTTGAGAAACAGCACAATCAAATAAAGTAATTATTCTTGATGTGTTGCTTTTACCTTGCAACCTAAATCAATTTAGGGTCTATTTGGGTCCCACCCAGCCAAGGCTAACAAGTTAATATTGGCTCTAGCTGATCCGAACATTACCAGGTAACCGAACAGGTTTAACTGTCATCACTTACCTACTGCAAAAAGATCAAAATACCCATCAGCTTAAAATACCCTACCACTGAAATTTAATTTGCTCGGAGAGAGTAGAGTGGCAATTAAGGGTAAAATAGACAATTATATTCCAAAAGCAATAATCTAGCCCACCATGACCCCAAGATCAAGCTTTTAACCCAGCTTTGAACTATCCCGTTTTTATCGGCTCTAGCTATCCAAACAGAGCCTTGATCATAAGTTTTACCTAGCATTTTTCTTTTTCTGCACACATCATGAGTCTGCATTTGCAGAGGGTACGGTTGAAAACAGAGTCAACGAACACACTGAACAGGAGTCCTACGCAGATGCACTCTAGCCTCTAGGTCGTTGCGAATTGTTCAGAGTCCTCCCCTTGTTCGTACCGTATAACTCTTTTGACGTACTAAGTTGGACGATCTTGTTTCGAAGGCCGTAGAACATATCGAACAAATTAACCTTTTGCAAGATACAAATCATGCATACAAATCAACCAAAAACTGTATAAAGGAGAGTATATCGATCGAGTTTCGCGTACTTACCCAGGTGGTGTCGTACATGCCGATGGTGAGGTTGCCGGCGACGAGCGCGCCGCCCTCCGTGACGCCGTACCCGCGCAGCCTCGGCATGTCCGGCAGCTCGTCCACGAACTTCTCCAGCCTTCGCGGGTCCAGAAGTGCCCCGCCACCGCTCCGCTCGCCCCCACCGAGCACCGCCGCCGCCGCCGCCTGCAACAACACCATCGCCACCGCGAGCAAGCAAGCGGACCTCCTCTCCCCCATTGCTGAAACGCCGAGCAATGTCACCGAGTCACTGACGGTGTGGAGGACGAAGACGAAGAGAGGTAGCCAAGGATTGGAGGGGAGAGGGGAGGGGAGATTCTTGGTAGAGAGCTCGGAGTTTCCTGCCGCTGCCGCTGGCACGCGGATGGGCCGATCGGCACTGCGCTGTTTGTCCCCTGGTTCTTGGTTTTGAGGTGACCGGTGACGAGAGAAAAATCTAAGGACGGCCGCCGGGGGCAGGAATCTCGACCGCTTTAGACTTGGGGAGTGTCATTGGTTTTTAGTGGACTTGGAATTTCACTTTTGCTGGGGGGAAGATGTGGCGTTCTGCTCTCCTCTCGAACCAATTATCTGATATTCTGATTGTTCTCGAGCATAAAAATGGAATAGCAGTAGCTGTCAGCCAATATTTCTCTCTGTTCACATGGGGAAGGTCCTCTTCCTACCAAATTTCGTTATACAAGTTTCCTTTTTATCATGCTTTATTGATTTATTAATTAATTATTTTCTGACGTCAAATCGAGATAATTACATAAATTTTGACGTGCTGTGGACAGATATGCAGGGAATGGTAGCCTTGGGTATAAGGGTGGCATGGCCGCGAAGTTGAACCTACCAGCGCGCGTCAGCCGTCAGCGCGCTTCCTAGCACGCGACGCGAAGCGGCCGGGTCCCGCGGGGTCCACCGTGCCAAACGACGCTTGCTACGCGCTTTGCGCCCGCACGCCGCACGTTTCTGTTTCTTTTTCTTTTCCATCTTTTGTTCAATTATTTTGTTCGTACCATTTGTAATCAAGTAAATATCATTATCCATATAAGTTACATATATAAGTTGTTTAACAACATTCTTATAAAAGTTGTAGAAAACATTATGCATATAAGTTATGTAAATAATAAAAGTTTCGTTACTAAATTTATCACGTAAGTTGTTATTAGAAAAACATTATGCGTATAAATCATGTGTATAAACTTATAACTTTGTAAAAATAAAAATACAAACTTATTCCTTAGAAATTGTATGTACAAATTGTATGCATAAGATCTGCATACAATCTAAGTTGTGCTAAATAATTTGGGGAAATATTCGATGGAAACCACCATCTCGGTGGAAACATGAAAACCCCTCTAAACAACATACTTAGAAGTTTCTAAAAAAATTGAAACTATGCACATTTATAATTTGTCTAGATGTACTTTGTTGCAAAAGTTGAGATGCAAACTCGTTATAAAAAAATTCATATGAAAATGATAAAATTCAAGTTCATATGAATTGCAAAAATTTTATCTTATCATACTTAGAAGTTTCTAAAAAAATTGAAACTATGCACATTTATAATTTGTCTAGATGTACTTTTGTAATAAAGTAAATCTATAGATACACAATGTGTGCATCATTTTAATTTTTTTGAAAATTTCTAAGTATGAATTTTAGAGTGGTTTTCACGTTTCCACCAAGGTGGTGGTTTTCACCGAATATTTTCCCAAATAATTATATCATAGGAAGTTGTTAGTCTAAAGTTATGCATCGAAGTTATGATATAAGTCGAAAGTTGCGGAAATTATAATTTTCCAAAAATGGAAAGTTCGGGGATCGAGCACTGGCGGCCCTCCTGACGCACGTGCTAATTAGAAGTGCTCTGTTGATGCTCATTATTGAAATACTTTTAGTGCGATTTGAATGGTGTTTTCATGCATATTCTTATACTAACCCACCACTTGGCACCTAAAATAACCCCATATTCGTATATGTGTTGTGTTTTGGACCATATTGTAAAATCACAGGAATACGACATAAATGAAGTGTTTTTCTACAAATTGAATTTGGACATGGACTTTGGACAACACAAGAAATCTACACGAGAAAGACGAGGACCAGCAGAGACCAAAAGAGGGTAAGCCGATTGGCCCAGGACCCATAGGCCCACATTCGATGAACCATCATTCCAGATGACTTAGAGGCGAAGTATGTGGTGATTTGGCAAGTCAATCTCGTGGTCAAGCTAAGGGAAACTCAAGATTGGAAGGTCAGAAGGCCCGCAGAAGTAGTAGATCTTGCATGAGACATATCTACCTCTTCCAGACTCCAATTAGGGTGAACTTGGTGTCTAAATTGTATGGCTCGAAAAGATCTACAACTTTAGTACAGAAAGTTTTGGCGTTTGAGGCCGGGAAGGTGGCGAAATCGCCTAGGCCGATCGGCCCAGCGGGCCCAGGCTGATCGGCCTAGCCCGTTTCTGGCTCCGATCGATGTGCCCTTCACCCCACGGCACCTCTGGACTATAAATATACCCAATTTTCATCGACACATAGAATCCATCCACCAAAACTCGACGAAACCTAGGGCTATCACTAGATGGAGCTGACGGCCGCCGCAAGTCTTCGGCGTTGTCTAGGAGATGGTTTAGGCCGCCCCAAGCTGCCATGGCCTCCTTGCGTGGTTTGTGCCATGATGGAGTTTAGGAGCTAGTTGTGATCATCAATGGTATGTACTCGGAGGTGATGATCTAAATACATCTATTATGTGAGAAATGTTCTTGTCATCCGATCTGTTAGTGACTTAATGCCTCCTTTTATGCTTTCTACTTATCATAAATATGCTTGTTCCTTAGTCTAATTTGCGATTAGACTATATAGAATGCTTTATGTAATAATGGTGATTAGATCTAGTATGTTGACCCTTCTTGATAGCTAGACATGTTCATCTGTGTTCGTGCCCTTAAACTGCCTGCGCCGATAGGGGGGATCGTGACGGGGTTTGCTTTCGTGTAAGGTGGGAGTTTTAGGGAGGTTGACTGGAGCTAGTAGTTTAAAGATTGCTTTAGATAAGATGCATGATATACTTGCTCGTTGGCTGGAACTACAACTAGAAAATGATAGGCTCTTGCTACCCTTAGTGGTATTATATCATATATATCTGTGGATGTGATCTACCCTTATTCATGATATCAATCTTTACAACAAGTTTGCCTTCATATGTGATCTATGCTTCATGTTAAGATAGATCCGTTAGAATAGATAGAAAACTTTAGCCAGTTCGCTGCCGATCCACGGATTGATAAACCTTAGATGGAATACTCTAAGGGAAAAGGTACGATGATCCGTGCGCTTGCAGTTCACAAATTAGCATGCTAACTATCGTCAACACGCTCTGGCATGGTTGCCACCGTGTAATACAACCTGAAAACTGCCTTCGAAGTTCGATGCAAGTGATATGGTGACGAAAAATTAGTGGGTCATAAGACCCAAACCAAGTTCTTGAGTTAAGTAGGTAAATAAGGGACTTTTTCACTAGAAATAAGTCACATTCATCTCTTAACAAATATTGTACTACTGTAAGATTTTTTGGATTTTTTTACCATGGGTCCTCTAATTTTGCGTGGCATGCTAGACATATGATGTTTTCTCATTCTTTAGCGCATTCACAGTTACATACAGTACATACACATGAACCCGACTAAAAAATGCGCATGCATGCATTAGTCCTTCGGTAGGAATTTTTTAGTGAGGTCACAGATAGTACATACCCAAGAACCTTATTTTTTTAATCCATATTTAGATATTTTGTGCTCCATACACCACCTTTCAATTTTTGGCTCAAGCACCCACCCCACTACTTTAGGCGAGCCTGTGGACAAGCACACACAACATATTCGGTTTACCGGTTAGTTAGCATGCGGGGGCGTTTCTCTATATAGAAGAAAACTTCCAACCGAAAAGGCTAATTATCATCATTTGAAAAGTCAACTAATATTAGGTTGAGAGAATGTTATTGTTGATTTAAATGATAATTAATATAACTTCTTAGAAAAAAACTCATAGCAAACACGGTCTAAAATCTAAATCTAAAGTTCTTAAAAACAAGTGGTACACAAATTTAGGAAGGAGCACACAAAATCACTTAATATTTGAGAGAGGAAGAGATTTTAGTGCTCCCGATCCATCAAGTGCACCCATGGACCTAGCCGGAGCCAATTGCATCCGCGGGATGCACCGGGAAGGTGTAGATGCACTAATAATGTGACCCTTATGCACATCTTGCATTTTAGCCGCTGCTAGCGCAGTACAACAATAACTCATCTAAAACGTTCAATATGCATCCAAGGGGTGCAACTACCCCAGTGCACGGGAGCATCCTAATGGTCTGGAGCACTGGAACCTTCCTCTTTTGATATGATCAACAAAGCTAGCTTTCCCTCAAAGTATTCCCATGTTTATATTGAATCCACAAGAATCAATAGTTGAACAGATATATGATTTTATATCTAACCAAGCGGATCAACCATAGTGTGAAATACTATTGCATATAAATAAGAAGTATATAGACTAAAGAGCATATTAGGATAAATTATAGAGTAGGGTTTTAGCTGGATCTTCCTAGTGTTTTTTCTTATATGAATCTGTGTAAATAAAATTTATAGCATAATAGACCATATCATCAATATTCATATCTCAAATGTCTTTAAACTACCATCCTCCTCAATTCATCTCTCGACTATCCCTTCCCCGTCCCATCGAGAAAGAGAATTAACAAATCCTAAGGCAAAGGGGCGAGAAATCCAAGGCAACTCTTCCTCCAGGCTTTCTTTCCGCACTATTATGGACAGTCAAATAATAGGAAAAATTGGATTCAATTATCAACCGGTCCTATCGAAAATATGATTGACTATGGATTCGAGCCATAGCACATGGTTTCATAAAATCTGTATCTAAATCGAGCGGGTTTCCACGAAGAAGATCTTGTTGAATATGTTCAATTCGATATTGGTAGGAGAAGAACCCAACTCGGTATTCTTAAAAAAAGAGGGAAGTAGAACCAAGTCACTCGGTATTCTTAAAAAAAAAGAGGGGAAGCAGAATCAAGTCCTGCCTTACAGGCAACCCCTATCAGTATTTTTGTTTGTAGGGAACACATAGACAATGCTAAGTAGCAATGTTTACCACATCTAGTTATCTGTCAAGAACGATCATGCAATACATGCTATATAGCCTAACAATTGCTTACACTACTAAACAATAACATGACCAAGATATATATAAGGCATATAAAAGGATATGGACAAATCTTTCATACAAGTCAAGTACATCACTGTAGTGTACTTTGATGGTGAGGATCAATTGCGGCTTCTTCAACCATGGCTACCCTATATATGCATGAACTACGTTAATATGTTTTGGTGGCTCTCCCTTGAGGAACGTGATCACAAGTTGAATATATCCGTGTCCCAAACTCTTCCTGTTTAATGCTGCATTCTTGGTCGTGGGTCATATTTATAGTCTACTATAACTTGGTGATGTTAAATCAGGATTAATCGACTCAAAATTATGGTTGAGCCGATCAGCCTAAGGTAATTTCTTTCATATGTGTTCAATTTTCTAAAATCTCAATTGTGGAATCTTCTAGAGGGAAGCCCGTGGCTTTCAAGTGGGTTCATCCTTGCAAATATCCTCAGGAGTGTCCTTCAAAGGTTGAACCAAGATCATTTCATGTACACGCATTCCTAGCTTCCTTGTTTGAATATTCTTTTGCATCTTTTGCAAGGCTCCAATTCAATGTCTTCATCCTCAAGGAAGCTTCTAGTATCACCGGCTTGTATCGGCCTTGAATTCCACTGGGCCTATCAGCTAAGGGCACCGGAGTCCAGGACAGGCTTTTGAACCCTCCCTCGAGGCCTATTTTTCTTCTCGCATCCACCTTCTCATTCTAGAAGTTTGTTCCTAAATGTGTCTTGTTAGGGATTGCCCATATATGTCAGCATTTCTTATCAATATGCAATATGCTTCAAAATAAACGACATATAGAAATTTGAGGCTAATGTTAGATGCCAAGTGGTGTATAATATATGATTATGAAATGAATTTTCACTAAAATTTGTAGCAAAATATGTGCATAGCAAGCTTCAATATCACCCTCCCATGATTAGCTTATGCTCAAACTCGAGAAAGTGGTCCTTATAAAGATCAGTGTTGCACTCACGTTGTCTTTACATGTAATCATTATAGCATATGTGTAAATCATGTGTAGTGAGGGGCTTTAAATCATATGTAGTGTTGCTCAAACTTAAGAAAGTGGTCGAGGCTTTATGTGTAGCTTGATAAGGAAAACAAAAGCTATGGCTATGGAAAATCACGTAAACCATAAATGTTGTCAATTCAAATGAAAGTTATGGCAATTCAATTCGATGCTAGGTATACTATGATATTTTCTCTTGCTCCTAGCACATCTAGATTACATTGACACACCAAAGTGAAGGTAATATGTGTTTTCTTCTGTAAGAGTTAAAGCTATAAATCATATGCATCAGCTTTTATTGGTAGAATCATTATTGTATAGAACATGTATAACTGCATAGGAATTCACAATCACTGATAATTAAAGACAACAGAATGCAAGTGCAGATCATTCTTCCTTCGAACACTGAGGCCCATTTCCTCTGTCATATCAAGCTCAGACAGCTTCACCCCGATTGTAAGAGTCCAATCGAAGTGGTAAAGGAGTGCGGCGAGTGTAAGTTCCATGTTTGAGTGCGCGAATAGTATGTCGGGGCATATTCTTCGGCCCGAACCGAATGGTATGTACTCAAAGTTTGTGCCGTTAAAATCAATTGTACTATCCTCGAACCTCTCGGGCTTGAACTCTTCAGGATCTTTCCAATGTTTAGGATCTCTGCCAAGTGCCCATGCGTTCGCAAACATTGTTGTTCCCTTTGGCACGTCATACCCAAGGATCTTGCACGACTCCCTGGACTCTATTGGGACAAGAAGTGGTGCAGATGGATGCAACCTCAATGTCTCTTTGCTAACAAGCTTCAGGTACTTTATTGGTGTCAAATCGTCCTCGGTGACTTTTGGCTTTCCATTAAGAACGCTGCGCAATTCGGCTTGTGCTCTCTTCATCGTCTTTGGGTTTCTCATGAGCTCCGACATGGCCCATTGCAGGGTAGTTGCTGATGTCTCACTTCCCGCGCCGAATAGATCCTACTTGCATTGAGAGATTTTAATTCAGACCAGGTACAAAAATAATAGAAACATTATATTGATATAAAGAAAAGGATGAAACTGAAAGGAAAACACAGTACTAAGCAGCTGCAATCTTGAATCTAGCAACTGCACAGTCTGCACTTACAAAGATAAGTGATTTGATGCTTCCCATGGTGAGAGGAACACTGAGGCCACCTTCCCTCTGTATTCTCAGGAGGACGATTGCGGCCCTCCGCTCCTCGTGTTGTCTGATGGCATGTTCGATGAGCTCGAAGGTCTTGAGGTGGCTCGCATACGCTCGCCGTGCTACGCCGCCGCCAATGAAGCTCACAAACCACGAGGACGGGAACACTTCGCCGAGGCTGAACCCCGCGGTGAGCTTGTTCAGCTCCTCGACCGCCTCGAAGAACTTCTCCCGCCTCTCAAACCTGTCCCCGATCATGGCGCGCACCGTCGAGTCGGCGATCACCGCGGCGACGCGCTCGCCCACGTTCACCGGCTCTCCCGGCGGGGTCGCCGCGACGGCGGCGGCGAGGCGGGCCGCCTCCTCCTCCCGGACGCGGCGGAACGACTGGACGCGCCGGGCGCCGAGCAGCTCCGAGACTCTGATCCTCCGGAGCTGCCGCCACAGGTCGCCGTATGGCGCTAACCACAGCCCGTACCCGTCGGCGTTCGCCATCCTGACGGTCGTGTTCCACGCCGGCCGCGACGCGAAGGTGGCGTCGTGCGCCCGCATGATCTCGCCGGCGGCGATTGGGGACGAGGCGACCACGACGGGGACCTCGCCGAGCTCGAGGTACATGAGCGGCGCGTCCAGGCTGCGGGCGAGGTCGGCCAGGGCGCGGTGGACGAGCGGCTTGCCGATGAGGTGGTGCAGGCTGCCGATCACCGGCAGCCGCCACGGGCCTGGTGGCAGCCTAACGCCACCGCGACCACGACGCCTGAGCTGCTTAAGAAGTAGGAATGGGAAGACGAGAGCCATGGACAGGTAGAGGAGGCACGTTGCTTGCTCCATTGACAGGAGAGCCATGGACAGGTAGATCAGGTGCTTTATGTTGTTCTTGTTTTTGTGATGGCCTACTGAGGTGTTAGTATATATATAGAGATTTGCAGGTCATTCGTGCATCAGACAAAAGCATATTTTCCCATTCACATTGGCGCTGCAGCCGTGCATGTGTCATCGTGGAGTGCGTCATCACACTCTGGTGTGCAGTCACTGATCACAGCTCGATGCCTGGTTAAGAACCTTTGCTTGCATCCTTGTGAATTGTGATTTGTCGAGGGACTTGATCAAGTACATGTACATCTCGTCGATGGTCTCACGCAACTTCAGTAAGCTAGCTTGGAAATTGATCTGCTATGTAGTGTTGCTCAATGAATGCAACCATGCATGCCACGATCAGGTCGACAGATTCAGACGGCTCTTAATCTTTTTGTGCAAGAAGACATAGTATGCTGGGGGATGCTGTCATGCAAAACGACGCTGGGGAACTGGACTTTCTGGAGCACTGATCGCTACATAGGGAAGCTGCAGATGTCATGGCCATCCTCTTTGCCATGTCGTCGTCCACCACTGCTGGCTGTGAAGGTGGAGGCGACAACAGAGCATTTTCTTTTCTTTCCTATAAAGTTTTTGACATGTACTACTAGTCAATAGTCCCTTCTAGAAGCAAGAGCAACACTTGCATTTACAGTGCGTTACATGACATGGCAGTATACATAACATATAACAACAAATGTTTAATTTGCTGGCATTTGTATAAAAAACATATGTTACATATATCTCTGTTGTCTATTGGCTTGCAGCCTATTTCTTCGTTGGTGACTGAAGTCACTGAACCCATTTACACTTGGTGGTTTAAGGCCCTGTTTGGCCTACCACATTATTTCTTTTCTTGAAATGAGGAGCTACTTGCTATATATGAAATCATGTGCCCCAAGAATTAGTGGACGGAACATCATCTGATCAGTTTCAGCGGCCGAATCATGGCGTTGTCCTCATGATCCAAAATCTGCAGATAACAACAATAAAACAATCAAGCATTCACAATCATCAGCAGCTAAACAATCAAACTAAGCAGGTCTTGCAGAGTTGTAATAATCAACTAAGGGTACGCACGTGGCAATGGTAGACGTATCCTGGCTCGGCCGCGGCGTCGAACGGGTACGCCCTGCCGGTGTCGACCATCAGGAACTTCACCACCACCGTCGTCACGAAACCCGGCGCGAGCTTCACCACGTTCTTCCACGTCCTCTCGTGCTCCGGCACCGCCACCTCCTCCCCGACGGCGTGCCGCGCCACGCCGCACCTGGCCGCGTCGTTGAGCCTCTCCATGCAGCGCTTGAACTCCTCCAGCTCGACGAGCCCGCGAACGCGCACGGCCTGGAACGTGGCCAGGTGGAGGTGCAGCGGGTGGTTGTCCGCCGTGAGGTTGATCACCTCCCACACCTCCGTCGTGCCGGCCCGCGGCGTCTCCGTCGCCGGGTCCTCCGGTCGCTTCCCGTTGATGTACAGGTGTGTCGGGTTGCCCGTCGCCTCGTCCTCGTACTCGTACATCACGATGTATCGCCTCTGCGCCGCCTCTTCCTCGGCGACCTTGACGTAATCCAGCAGCCGCGCCGGCACCCTGGAGTGGTCGTCCCACAGCCTCGCCGGCGCGACGACGAACTTCATCACCTTGCCGGTGAGGTGGTCCGGCGAGTCGCCGTCGGGGTACGGGTACGGCGCCGTGTTGACGACCTCGAGCTCCGCCTCGGACGACTCGGAGAAGTCGACGACGACGTCGAACGCCTCGGCCACGGCGACGAGGAGGTGCGTCACGGCGACCGGCCGGGGCAGGTAGCTGGCGTCGGAGCCGATGACGTGGAATGGGAGGCCGTTGGACAGCGAGAGGTTGAAGAAGCGCGCGTTGCTGGCGTTGATGATGCGGAAGCGGTAGCGGCGGCGCGCGACGGGGAGGAACGGCCAGGCCTTGCCGTTGACGGTGACGGCGTCGCCGAAGTACTCGGGCTGCCACTGCGGGTGGACGCCGGGGTTGTCGCCGGTGCAGTTCATGTAGAGGGAGCCGTCGGCGTAGAAGCTGCGGTCGGCGAGCACGAGCACCCGGTCGAGCGCGTCGCCGCAGGGGAGCCCGAGCGGCGCCTCCGCCGCCGGGTTGCGGATGACGTAGGCGCCGAGGAGGCCGGCGAGGAGGTTGGCGCGGGTGAGGCCGAGCGCGTGGTCGTGGTACCACAGCACGCCGCCGGGGGACTGCGCGTTCGGGTACGCGTACGTGGGGGTCGTCCACGTGGGGCCCCTCTCGCGGAACCCGGCGGTGAACCAGGCGTTGGCGTGGCCGTCGGACTGCGGCGGGTGGACGCCGCCGTGGAGGTGGACGACGGTGGGCACGCCGCCGGCGCGGGGGATGGCGACGGGCACGGTGGGGTCCCACGGCAGGATGTGGCGGTCGGGGAGGTGGTTCTCCCACGTCACCCACAGCGGGACCCCCTGCAGGGCCTCGATGGTGGGCCCCGGGAACGTCGCGCTCTCCGCCGACGTGCCGAACGCGAACACGGTGGTCACCGGCAGGTCGCGGTGGAATTTCTGCGATTTATGCATACACGGACACAAATATCAGCTGATTTTGAACAGGCTTCAAACACATCTTTATCACTTGTGCAAATCGAAATCTCAATCAGGATCAAAAGAAATTAACGCACCCATTTCTTCTGGTACATCCCGATGGTGAGGTGAGTCGGCGCGGGGCGGCCGTACTTGAGCGAGTAGCCGAGGACCTTGGGCATCTGGGGAAGCAAGTCGACGTACATTTCCAGGGATGCGGCCACCTTCTCAAGAGTATCCTCCGACACCGGCGGCCCAGGCCTGAACCCGGCGGCAACGCCCACGGCGGCGACGAGGAGGAGGAGGAGAAGAGCAGCGACCTCCGCTCTGACGGGGACCATTTCGACCGGCCGGACTAGCTGTTGCTTGCTGCCTCTGCATGCAAGAGCCAAGACCAAGACAGGAGCACACTGAAATAGCATCAGGATGCCATGGAAATGGGAAGACGCACAAGGATGGCTAGTGCGTGGAGCTCATCATTTGGGAGCTCGGGTAGTGCGGCCATCTCTGCGTGCGGCGCCGATCGGTGGTCGGGGAGAACTTTTTGAGAGGAGCACTAGCGGCGATCATCAGGTACATGTTGGCGAGCATGCATGCGTGCGTGCACCAATACATTTTTCAGATCAAGATCATGGTCAGCTACTCCAAATGTTCATGCGATGTGGAGCTCCCACTACGGTGACTAAGTTAGTGGCACTTGTATGCATTATGCAACAGGTTGATGTTGGCACGCATGCTCGAGCCGTACAGCTAGTGTGATGGGCAGATGGATTTGCTAAACCATATGCATGGATGATGAAGACCCCCTAATGGAGCAAGCATTTCTAGTTATACTACACTTAGAGGCGGCACGGCTTACTCTGGAAAGCAAATAAACAAGGGCCAACAACAATCGATTCAATCACTCTCGAGCGCACCATCTCTATAACACGTCAGTTCAAGCAGAAATTGGGTAGCTTTTGAAGTGATGATGGTAGGACATGAACTGATACAATAGACGCTCAGTTCTCTTTGAGATCATATATTAAGTAGCTTTTCTATGGAAGGTGCTAATTTTCAGGAAATATTTTTTTTTCCTATTGCAAGACGAACGAGCACCAAGTACGCACGCACGGCGCATTTGCACAAGGTTTGGTGCCAATACACCAAATAAAATCAACCCCAAGAATCTAAGTTTTGGTGACAGCACACCCTCGTCAAGATAGGAAAACTGGGTGAAAGCAAAAGAGAATTAAGAGAAAACGTGGAATGCCATTTTAATTAGTTTATTCTATTAGTTTTTGGTCGACGCAATCACCTAAATGACTAAAACTTGCACCCCTTCGTAGTCAACACAATATCTATGACTTTATTCTAAGTCGAGATTGAGGAAACTTTACGTCCTTGCATTCACACCTATTCGCACACATTGCGTGCAGAAATCCTTAGCGCTCAAGTGTAGGAGTTGTGAATAAACAAATTAGTAGGATCATGCATGTACATGCACGAGAGTCAATAGATAATTTCCTTGCTTGTTCGTCTGGCAACGGCGTTCTTAACCCACGCATCTAGCCAATCGTCAACCATGGCTTGTAATTAAGAACTCCATGTTCGTATTCGTATATACATCGGAGGGTTTTTTTCGGTACTAACACACGGAATTAGTACCGGATCTAAATTTTCGATTCCTGGAGGCCTTTTAGCACCAGGTCACAATATCACCCGGTACTAGAGTCATGGAGACTTTTCGTACCGGGTCATAACACCATCTTTAGTACTAGGTGGTGTAGTGATCCGGTACTAATGGCTCTTCATGAGTTACTTCAAAAGGAAAATATATCTAACTCCATCACATGTGCTGTGTAGGTGAGATGGTAAGAAAGGTTCGCGCAAGACTTAAGATCGTAGGTTTGAATCTCATGGAGAGAGTAGCAGCTTTACGCTTCAGCTAGTACTTCAGCTGCTGACCTCGCTCACTTCTTCCTTAAGTAAATAAGATACTATTGTTAATTTAATCAGAAGATCAGTTCGTAACAACAAGCCGATGAGCTGCATGCTTATTTGAGCGCCGAATGCTTGCGCGCGCGGCGACGGCGTACTTCAGGGGCCCAATTAAATCGATCGGTTGATGGATGATGCCCGGCTTAATTTGCGTGGTTCCGCTGTTGTGAAAGCGTGCGGGACGACGTTGCTTTGCAGCTGCTGGCCTGAGAAATGTTGATGCAGCGCTAGGCTAGCCGTCCAGGTGTGGCGGCAACGTGCAACGCGCCACGCCAACAGCAGGTGGCAGGGTTGCATGATGCGTAGCAGATAACCCATCGATTCGGTCGTCACCGAACTTATCACATACACGCACGTATGGTTGTTTCTACTCACGCGCAATCCTACTTTTATGAGTACCTCTAAAAGACTGAATCGGTAAATTCTCGAGATTGACGAAGTCACCACTGGCGTCTTGCTATCGACAGTCACGTCACCCACCACTAAAAGAATAACGCTAGTAAAAATTTTAAATAAATCCAAAAAAATGCAAGCACCAGTACCGAGTCGAGGACTCGAACCCTGGTCTGTTTGAATTTTGCAATTCAATCCGATCCTCTCTTCAACTGGGATAACACGATTTTTCATTCAGAGTCAGCGTAAAAAAAGTCAATATAAAGTAATAAAGTCAAATAAAAAAATAGCTGGACTGCAGAGATAAAGCTTCCCTGGCGTGATAATTATACGTGGAATGGATGATAATTATACTCTTCAGACCAAAGCTAAGCGTGGACTGTCTCATCCCCAGACCCAGAGATGCCACTGTGTGATCAGGAGGGCGAGACACAGACAGCACCTGTTCACATCCTGTTATCTACGCCAGGGAGGCTTGGTACCGATTACTGACTGACTACAGGCTCTCTGATGTCTCCCCTGAAAGCACTGATGATCGGTTCAGACGCAAAGGATTCAACTCACTGGTTATCCTGGGCGCATGCTGCTATGGATCAATGCAACGAGTGAAATCCAAAGGGTTACCGAGGAGTAAGTGGAGCTTTAGAGTCGTGCAGGCGCCAAGGATCTGGCTGGTCTAGCAATAGAAAGACAGTTTATTTCCCTAGTTATTACCGTAGTCAATATGTTCAAGGGCACGAATGTAATGTATTAACCAGAAAGATAACAAAACTACTTAACTTTCTTAATGCAATGATGCGCAGTTCTCCTGTGTGTTCAAGGAAATGGTTATATTAATCAGTTGTGATGTATGGAAGAAATGCAGGGTACTCTACCAGTAGACGGATTGCTAAGAAACGAAACTTTTTATAATCTAAAATTCTGCTGTGATTTATATAGACACAGCGAATTGGAGTGTACTGAACCAAGTCCATCTACATTACCTGTGATGCTACAAAAAGGCTCTTCAGGTTTCCAGTGAACAGTGAACCCTAATACTTCTTCCTCTACTTCCTGTATGAGATCAGAAAGCATTAATCCAAATGGATAGTATCCAAAGTTTCACTTGCAAATAATGATGCCTAATGGCAAGTCAAGAAATGAGATCTTATATGAGTGTATGAGAAAAGCACCAATCGGTTAAGAAAAGGCAGGATGCCTACAAGCATGTCCAGAACTAAGTCACATGGACTCCAGAATCCATAGAAGTATGGAAAGCAGAAGAATACCTTGTATTCCTATCCATTTGCTATGCGCTGTTTTCTCAATAGCACATGCACTTGAGCACAGTATCACAAAAGGGTTTACTTTAGAAAACTCTCCAGTTGTACATAGCCTCTTTGTACCCTTTCTTGGATCAGAAGCTTGCTCAAAACTTTCGGGAAAATGAGCATCAAAAGGTCATGAATGCTTCTTACCTGATCAAGACAACTTTTAAGTGCATAAATTGCAATGGGGAACACTCGTGATCACTAGGTCAGCAGCATCAAATAATTAATGGATACAAATAACAGGAGTGTCCTTGATGCAACTAGTATCAAACATTGAGCCATTTCAGGGGCCAAAAAAAATACACATGAAGACTTTTCTCTGTGGAAAAACGATAAATATTTTACCGGTGTTAATAGCAGGCGAGATTAAAAGAATTTTACCCGATCCTGGACTCGAGGAGAAGTAGGCAGCACAGCCTCTAAGACAGGAGCACTTGGAACACCTGCAAGGGCATAGTGTTACAGTCATAAACGAAAGAGGACACTTCTAAACTAGAAGAAAAACAGGGGCTGAGATTCATATGCATAAAATCCATGAATAATGAGACAAAAGAAAAAAGGCATGAGGAGACAACAGGTAATGCACCTAAACTGTTCCGATTCAAATTTGTGATCGCACTAGCAGTAGAGGTGGGTAAACAAGGATAAAATTATCATGAGAGTCTATACTAAGGTTTCCATAGGAAAAGGAAACAAGTGTGTGAGGTACGCCTAGTTACCTTGGCTGCATAATGTCTCAAAGGGATGCTCTTGAGCATCAAAGGGTTTGCAACTTTGCATAACGTGAAGTATGAACTAAAAGCACATGGATTCATTAATCATTACACACAGTGACATAAATCAATCAACAATCACAATTAAGATTCATAATACAAGATATGTGGCCAAAGATAATCAAATAAAGAAAGAGGCAACAGATTACCTGTGCATATTAAGCATGAGATGTTGAAGTAATTGAGGTCAATAGCTCAGCCATGTTATTCATTCTCAAGAAATGCAAAAATATACCTACCAATGACTCGAAAATAGAGTGAAATTGCTGGATGTAATATTTGGTCTTGGATTTCAGTTTATTAGTAAATCACTTTCAGTTAACACACAAGCTAACATATATAATTATAGAAAACAAAATGCAAATGCCATATTTACAAACTACAAAGCTAGAATGTCTAATAATTAATGAATTACTGTGCATAAGGAAATTCCTGGTTATATAGGTGTAACTCCTATCACTAAAGGATGATTTGTAAAATAAAGGCATAATAAGAAGATGCATTCTGTTAATTGTTTTGTAAACCAGTGCTGCATGTAACATTACACATGCACACGCCTGAAGAGTTCATGTCATGGAGGACCAGATGAGGCTTGAACAAAGCTAGTAGCTTCAATGCACGAGTACGAGGACCAAGGAAATCCAAATATAGCTTTTGTATGAGCTAAATACCTCTTCTGCATGAATGAATGGGCGACAACATGTGCTAGGATGCGGCCAGCTTTACTCTTTTGAGTTTTGACCCACCTTGCATCCCCGCAACTTTGTAACAAAACACACAGTTGGAACTTGAGTGGTATCAGAAAGACACAATGAGAATGATGAAGCACAAGTTGGGTGAGAATTAAAATCAACACTTTGAACCATATATGTGAAGATAAGGTATATTCCAAGACCACTAACAGGGCGTAGGCGGCAGGATCAGAGGTGTAGCGTGGTAACTGTGACTTGGCTTTGAGCTCAGGACACTTGGTAGCCAAGTTTAAAATGACATCCACTGACATGGGCTTGATGTGATGATAGAGCCTGGAGGCCTGCAAGTATGAAGGCCACGCAATCAAGATTTGATATATGCAATTGCACATTGCATTGCTTGATATTCAATTCGGAGCCAGACAGGGTTTATTTTTCTTGTCAAAATAGTTGTTCCATGTAAATAGAAGCAAATTGAGGAGTACACCTAGGGTGTGTTTGGTTGGTTGTATCATTTGATTCATATATGAAATGGTATCATTTTGTTTGGTTGGCTGAATTGTATCAACTCATCCAGGATGAAGCCATCCCACTTAATACATTATTCTACTAATAGGAGTGAACTGCAAGCAAATTGGTTGAACCCACCATTCAGGATCATCCATGCATGCATCATGTGATGCATGCAACCAAACACACTCCTAGTTCCGAATTGAAAAGGGGAACAAGAGCAATTCGTGGTACGGCTACTAGTTACATCCAGGTGGAGAAGTAAGTAAATCGGAGTTGGCCCAGTGGAGGCGGAAGTGCGCCGCGTCGAAGAAGGCGCCTGTGTGCCTCTCCAGGCTGCAAATTGTTGCGTCAGTGGAGGGAACTGGGATTGCTCGATCACAAACAAGGAGGGATTGGGATTGCTCGATCACAAACAAGGAGGAAACGGCGTGCGCGTGTCCGGTGTCGTAGAGGCGATGACAACCGAGGAAGGAGACAACGTGGCAGAGGCGAAGGCCGTCAAGGCGGCACGATCGCCGCGGAAACACACCGTCACCGCCATCCCCAACTCAATTTCAGGCAAGCCGACCGGGAAAGAGGAGGGGGAAGAAAACTGGAAAGACAGGGAGGGGAGAGGAGCAAGTTTTGTTTGGACCCCTGGATCAAAATACAGTCCAGCTTTGGGCCATTGGAGTTATGGAGTATGAATGTTTTGGCATATAGTATTGAATTTGAAAAGAATAAATGAAAAGCACTTGCATACACCATATATGTAACAACCTGCTCACAATAGCAACATCAATATGATTTCCCAATGAAATACTCGCATGAACACAACAGGTGCAACAATGCATACGACCGGGAAAGACAAAATCTTCCTCCAACACTCCCCCATTATATTTGCAATTTACCACTACAGGAGCTGCAACCAGTTCTATCTCTGACTCCGACAGAACCAGACAACCAGAGTCTCAGAAAAAGGAAACAGAAAATTATTTTGCCCGCAGACTTCCTATATCCATTACATGCAATTCAGCAACCTCCGGCCATGGCAAGCATCAAGCATATGGCAGCTTTAGATCGAGTACAGTGGAGAGATGCCTTGTTTCTCTGAAACAGTCGAATTGGCTCCCTGATTTCCACTCGCTGCTGTTAACATGAAGGATGAAATTGTAACTCAATCAGTTTAACATGTTCCACGGCAAATGCACTAATGCAAAAAGAATATACGTGTCAAGAAAGATTGCCAAGAACTGGTGGCCAATTTCTCATAAAGCGGGTACAGTTTATAATCAGTAACTTCTTGGAATCACGTCCTGCCAATTGATGATTATCGATGATGCAACATCACAATGCGCAAATCCAATGCTGTTCAGAATTGTTCAAAACTGGAACTGGACAGAACAGTGGCACTTGTTACTAGCAATCCTGGAAGTTTGCACCTTCCATATCACTGCATTTCTTCTCATTTGTACCTCGTGGGTAGTAATATGAAAACCTATTGACTTGTCACCTAGTATTTTTTTGAAGCAATAGAACTTCATTGCGTCATATAACTGACAGTTTAAACCTTTGATCTTAGTCATCAACAAAAGTATGGGTACAGTTTTAAACTTTGGCAGTCCACGATATCGAACTCGGCTCCCCTCAACTGAAAACATGCAAGAGATTGCACATGAACATTTAAGGAAAACATGCTCAGATCCCACAAGTCACAACTCTTTGTTTGAAGCACAGTTTGGTATACCCTTGCTTCCAATTTCCACCACACACACTCATGCTTGCAAGCACGACCATGGACACACCATTCTAATCCATGCTACAATTGTTAGTTTAAGTAATTTTCTAATCCCTTCACAACAGTTATCCTGTGTGCATACCACAAAACAACAGCACTTCACTAATATATGTACAACTGTATCATATTTGCATAGATTAGATTGAGGAACAGGATATATCCAACAGGGTCAAGCATGACCCAGATCCACTAATTAAACGATTGAACTAATTCATGCTTCTTGAAATAATTCTAGAACTCTTGAAAATACATCTTCACAGAGGTATGGCAAAAAGGTCCATCATATGTTCCATATGAACTGTTGTGCTTAACCTATTGACTGCAACTAGCTTATATCCTGTTATTTTATTTCAGACCGGTCTAACACAACCAGATGGCATACAAGTATATTTTCATCATGTACCAACATTGGTTCCAATGTAGAATGTTTCTAAGAAACAGTGTATCAGATTCGTTCTCTCTGGCAAAACAGTGAGATTACAAAGAACATGGCTCCTCATTTATTTTCTCAAGCAAAAAATAAGAATAGGACACAGGGATTAACTGTCCATGATTAAAACTTGTTAACTCAATGTAATGTATGATGTTATTAGCAACAACCAAAAGCAGGGACACAGGCATACTTGTTCATGTTGAAAACAATAAACATATTGCAGTCAACTCACCTGCATCAGTTGCTGATTGGAAGATGCCTGAATTTTTAGATGGACCTGTCATGATATGTGGTATACGACGCACAGCAGGAGCATGGGAAACACCTAAAGGTAGTTTGGCAACAAAAAAGATAATTACTAGTACTTACGAAGTATCCCTAATACACAGAATAGCCCCCCCCCCCCCCCCCAACAGACACACATACTGTCAGGAGACAAATGCTAATGACGATGCCGGATGCATATGCATCACAGAAGTGTATGTCAAAAGGACACTGAAATTTGATACTCTGCCCAAAAGAGAGGATACGAGTCAAAAGCAGGATCATCATGGAGTAAGCATGGGCAAAATAACATTGTTGATATGCCTCCTATTTGTGTATTACCAAAAGTGACCAACAAGAAAAAGCTAGTATTTATTCAAAACGAAAAGTAAGAAAAAAGGTAGTAACAGAAATCGCAGATCTGACAGACATAGTCAGTCAGTAGGAGGACCCAAACTTTGGTTTCTATCAATAACTTGCAGAGGCTCTGGTTATTGGCAAACAACTATTCAAGTAGCCAATATGCACGTATGACGTATGTTTACTGTGAGAGAATGGTAGAGTGTACAAATTCAACAAGCAGTGAAATCTACCAGTAGCTAGTGAAAAAAGGTACTGTTTAGCACTCACCCTATCGCTTAACAAAGAGCATAGCCTGAATACCTGTGTCATTGAATGCTCACTACCTACTGAATCACAATGCAGAAATGATATAGAAACAAGTGGGGGACCTAGGGGTAAACTAAATTTACCTTCAAGAAGTTCTGGCTGTGGAGTGATCTGTACCATTTTCATGTATGGCGTGGCAGATTGGGATGGTGGATTTCTGGAACGTGCTGCGATCATAAAAATAAAAACATGAAAGTAAAACTGAGCATGTATTGCATGCAGTGATGAACTACACAGATTGTGTGAAGTCACACATAGAAAAAGGATATTTTCATTTGTGCATTTCTCATAGAAGCTGAAAGCCATACCTGAATGTTTTTTCCCCTGAATTGAAAGTAGCCTGCATGAAGTAATGCGGGTTGAACCATTAATTTGAAAACAGAAACAGCAGGATGAACAGAATGTTTCACTTTGCGCATTATACCTCTTACGCAGAAATGCACGAGTGAGAAGATCTGCGGGTGTGTGATTAGTTGTCCGCCTGCAACGTCTGGGGCGTTCCGGTAGCCTGCTTATATTTAGCAGAATTACTATAAGAATGCATGAAGATACCCAAAGATTTAGCCATGGATAGGAGTGCTTGGAAAACAGCTATTAATGTGCCCGAACCCTGGTTTGTGGCTCTTGTTGGGTTTCAACTCTAGCCTACCCCAACTTGCTTCAGACTGAAAGGCTACGTTGTTGTTGTTGTACTGTAAGAACGCATCAAGAATGCATTGGAAAAAAAAGAAATTAGGACAGCACAGCACAGTGGGTACATATAAAGAGGTGATGTAGGAGAAGCTAGCTAAGTAATGAATTATGATATGGGAGAAGAAATCAAGAAGCTGATGAACGAACCAGTTTGGGCCACATCCCACTGCATGGGGGAATCGCAGTGGCGCCTTGCCTTGCAGTTCAGGGCACCTAGCAACCAAGTCCATGATCCTTTGTATTCCCTCCGGCTTGAACTTCTGCCATAGCATGGAGCGCCTACAAACAAGGAGGCAGCCACTGAAGTATCATTTACTTGCAAGTTGCAACCAGCTAGAGCTAGCTAGCAAGCAGTAGGGAAATTTTGCTTGCTAGTTGGATCTCGCCTTTCACAGTCTTTGTAGTGAAGTTGTGTGGCGATGTCAGGTGTACCCCTTGTATGGTTTCCAGCCGTCTTATCGAAAAGAAAAGAAAAAACTCACTCCACCAGACTGATCTATGTAGATGTATACAGTAAATTAATTATGCACGATAAAACGGGCAAGCAAATTAGCATCCAACCTAACTAAAGTAGTAATTACCTGGTGCGATCTGCATGCATTACGGCAATCAACTCGGTCAGGCCAGTTGTACTGGGGGGTTTCTTGAGACGGTAGTGGGTTATTGGTCCTGCCAACAATGACACAATCTTGTCGCCGTCCTTACCACCGGCGACGATCCTGGCGATAGTCTTGAAGACGCCGGCATGGGTGAAGAGCTTGGTGCACAACTCGCTCCAATCCGACCCGGGGATGGGCAAGAAGCGCTGCAGGCGTAGGCGTCATCCGGCTGCCCCCACCGCGGCATCCGCTCGAATTGCTCGGCGTCGAACACCTCCACCGGCTTCGCCACCCTTCGATTCCCAGATCAAGCAAAGCATCCGGCGAATGCAATTCAGATATCAAAACAAGTACGAAGGGAGGGAATCGATGCAGGGGAACTAATCATCTAGGGTTTGGTTGGGGACGGAAATTCGGGGGAGCGAGCGAGCGATCGTACTCGCGGCGGAGCTTGAGGAAGGCGGAGAGCAATCGCCCGGAGCGGGGGCGGAGCACTCGCCGGGCGCACAGGCGGAGACGGAGCACCCGCGAGTCTTGGGCGGAGCACCGTCGCATCATCACGCACGACGCGGTGGTGGTCTGGTCTGGTGGGTGGGTTGGGCGCCGTACGAAGCAGGAACCACCCCTTCTTCCTTCCTTCAGATGTTTTTGGCAGGGACGCGCTTTGGGTCCCTTCATTTTTTTATTTTCTTTTTTCATCTCTTGTCAGGAAGGAAACCAACTTTGTTTCTTTTGTTTATTTTTTTTTCTCCAGGAGTGAATGCAACTCATTTTTTCTCTAGTGTTTATGATTGTTCCCATTCCCAAGTCAGCCGTTTAATCTGAAGCACTGACAAGCTGCAATGCATTAGATGGAAATAAGAAAGAATTTTGTTTTGCGGGAGAAATAAGAAAGAATTATATCAAATATAGATAAGATGTAGTATGGTCACATCATGCAGACGTGTGTTACTTCTCCAAATCATGTTATAATCTTGATCTGATTCTACTACCCTCCTCTATACGACGTTTCTGGGACAATTGATCAGGTTTCTTTCCACTTGGCCACACCACACACCAACATTGTCTTTTTCACGCCATGCCTTGAATCTACTCTTTTAGTTCCAAATTATAGATTGTTTTAATTTTATCCTAAGTAAAACTAACCTTTAGAAAAATCCAAAATATCCACATATCCACATATATAATATCAAATGAATGCACTTTCGGAATATATTTCATCATCCATCTAGTTAGCTAATTTAATTTATATTTTTTATGGATTTTTCAAAAAAAAATTACTAAAATTAGAGAAGTTTGATTCACAATAAAAACAAAACGGCTTATAATTTTTTATAATTTTTAGAAAATAAATGGTCTATAATTTGGAAGTAGGTGAATTACTAGCAATGCCATGCGACATCGATATCCTGTGCTAAAGCTAGTATACCCCTTTTGTCACGAATTTCTACTACATACCATATCCTAGCCGCCACAACCCACAACGATCTCCATCAATGGTATTAACCGGTGGGCAAGGAGTGAACTCACCACTTTGATATTTTCTCTACCTTCTTATACCCAGCTAGCTTATGAGTCATGAGTAGTACAGGGAAATACAGTTAGAGATTTTAAAATAAGTTCAAACAAACATTAGTTATTTTTAACATCTAGAAATACTATTCGTTTTAGTTTTTCTAAGTACATAGTTTCCCATATGCACCTAGATATATACTATGTCTAAATACATAACAAAAGTCATGTATCTTAAAAAGGCAAAACAAATTGTACTTTGGGACGTACTTCACAAATTGTAATTTGGGACGGTAGAAGTACTTTACTATGCTAAGCCCTCGAATCATGAGCTAGATTATGGGACATGTAGAAATATCCCCCTCTCCCTCCCACCTTTTATCCATTTCACGGTTGCTCTAGTTAACTGGCCGCTATTGCGCTGGTTTTCCATAACAAAGTGCATGCGTATTAGGTGGAGACTTGGACTCAAGAATCGAACGATTTGTGCCCACTAGGGCAACTAATTTGCACGTAATTAAAGGGCCTATAGGTCGTTTGACATCTATACTAATAATCTGTTTGAAAAATGTTAAATCCAATTATTTGTAGGACGGTATTCCTTTTACGGTCATTAGTGATCTGTGATAGGATTTAAGGCACGTAACACATGTTAGAGATTTGCAATGGGATCCAAAAATTAATTAATTGCAAGAGAGAGGGGGGGGAGGGATGTGTCTTTCTTGCTTTTCAAGTTATCCTGCTTTACAGAGTTTACCTGGAGACAGCGCCCCCACATGGCAGAGAGAAATCACCTGGTTGCTATTTGTCGTTACCCGTATTGATCCAGAGGACTCATGCAAGGAGCAGGGAGGGGAGGGGGGAGAAGGCGGTGAAGACATTGCTCTCGGTGTCGTTTCGGCAGATAAAAACCTCGTCGTCTCTCTCTTTCTCTCATTCTTCTTCCGCTTTTTCTCTCCCCAAAAAGGCGAGCCAGCTCTCAATCTCTCGCCGGCCGCCGTGCGCCGCGTCTGCTCCGCCGCCCGATGGCAGACGACAACAGCGACGCGTCCTCGGCCGAATCTGCCGCCCCTGCCCCGACTCCTCCCGGTGCGCTGACGGAGGACGACGTGAGGTGCGTGCGCCCATCGCCATCATCCCATCCCCCATCCCGTCCCATGCAAACGCAACTGCTGCTTGCATTTCCGGTTTGCTTCCTCTGCTAGCCGCTGCCTGCCGCGCCGTCGTCGATGCATGCGTTTGGATTCCTTCGCCTGCCTGCTCTAGTTGAATAATTTTGAATCCATCCAAGCAATGAAGCAAGTGACCCGGCCGCCAGACCCTAGATTGACGAGTACCTGCGCTAGTACTAGCAGATCTGGGTATATAGTATGTTGTGCGCGTGGCTTGTTCTCCTACTGGATGTGCTTGTGCGCGTGGCTTGTTCTCTTCTACTGGATGTAACTGATTTTTCTCTGGTTGATTGAACTTTGAACTGTGAAGTGACTGATTCTTCTCCAGTTGATTGGACTCTGAACTCCTAATCCATGGATTGATATTTTTTGTTGCCAACTACAAATAGCATAACTCCATATCGTCTAGTATATGTGTGCATCCATCTAGTGTGCTTAGTTCCATCTATCAATCGATTGGGTTGGCTGTTTGCGAATTACTACTACTAGTCGACCGTATAGGTTGGTTTGTGTGATTTCTTAGAGTTAGCTTCCTTGTTGAACAGCCAGGCCATGCTATTTGTTCATCTCGATCGACCTTGCTCGTCTAATAGTCCGGCTCGGCTTAATTGCATGTGTAGTCGACTTAATCTGTGGCTGTAGAAATTCAAATTTTGTGACATTGATCTGCTACTGGAGTTGAGTTGATTACCACTCTAGCTATTAGCTGAATAGCTGCTTGCTGACCTCCATGGGTTCATTCAGGGTGCACGTGCTTACGGGGTCCCTGAACAAGCCGCACGTCCTGGAGGCCCTCCTCGCCGCCGGGAACTGGCTGGATGTTGCAAAGTACCTGGGCAGGGCGCTCACCTTCCACCGCGAGGAGGCGCAGGCTGCCGTGGCCTATCCGGATGGAGATGACGCTCCGTCCCCTGACGACATGCTGCGCGCTCACCCGGAGCTCTTCGTGCTGCCTCGTGGTCAACACGCGCTGGAGCTCCTGGGCGACGGCAAATTGGAGGAGGCGCAGCAGTACTTCAACGAGAGCATCTTCGAGCCGACACGCGTCGCCCCCCGCACACATCACCTGGACACTCTTCTGGCGCGGCTTCGGGACATGATCTTCAATGACGGGGCTGCTGCACAGCTGTAAGTGCCTGCTCTGCTGACAATTTGTGCTGATCAGTGATGATTTGTGCTTGATACCTTGTGCTCAGTGTGTGCATGCTTCTCTCTGTCCGGTGTAGGGAGCTAGAGCTACCTGGTGAGAGGGACAGGACGTCACGCCACATTCAGGATTACCTGCGCGTGTACTTCCCGACACTCGACAGGTTAGTGCTAACTTCTAATAGCACGCGACGTTTTCTTTTCTGAAACTGTCTGAACTTGCATTGTACTGACAGCAATAGCATGCACACGGGCATAATAATGTGTAATTGTAGGGGACCTGAGGCGGTGGCGTCCATGGTGATATCGAAGGAGCCCCTGTACACGACGTCGGCGTTCGGCGAGCTGATTCGCGACCACAACTTCCGCTGCCTCGTGTGCCACCAACCGCTCACGTTCCTCAGCGCGCCGGACAACCGCATGGTGGAGCACCTGCACGACCACTGCCCTGCGATCACGCCGGCCATCCGTCGTCGCCTGCCGAGGCGCAACCGCCCGCCGCGGCCGCAGCAGCCCCCACCAGCAGCCGCCGCCGCCGCCGCCTCCGCCGCCGCCACCGACGACGACGACGACGACCCCCAGCAGGAGGAGGAGAAGACGAGTGATGAGCGCGTCGCGCCGAACTAGCTGCCTGCTAGTCGTTACCCCAGGTCCCCACGTGCTTGTGAACTCTGCATTGATCCTGGCGCTTTCCGATTCGGGCGTACTGTTTCATGGTATCTGTCAGATTTGTGTCCCGACAACGTACTGATGGTACTACTGGAGATCGATCGATCTTGCCATCTTGGCGAGAGGACATGCGTACGTTTCTGGCTCAGTTACCGGCGGGGTCATGTGATTTTTGCTCTATACTAGTACTAGGATTGTGCTATACATATATACTACTATACCTGTAAGAATACGCAGCAAGTTAAAGGGTTAGTGTTATTTAGTTATACTTACTACTACCTACACGTCTCTCTTTCTGTTGTATTTTTCTCAGCTTTTGAACTGCATCTCCTTCCTCTTTGTTGTCACTTGTCAGCCTAGCTAAATCTCACCCGGGTGAAGCAGAGTCCTTCCTCACCCCCATTCCCCCTTTCTTCTCCAACTCTGGCCAAATTCCAGCGAGATTAGGAGCGCCGGGGTTAGGAGTTCGGGATTTCCGGGGTGGGTGCTCACCGCCGGCCCTAAGAGGGAAGGCTGGCAGCGACAGGCCGGCCCGGCGTAGGTGGCGGGCGCGGGGGCAGTGAGGCGGGGGGCGGGGGCAGGGACGCCACCGGCCGGGCGGCGGTGGAGGATGGTTGGGCAGTGCCGGGCGGGGGGAACATGATGGCGGCGGCGGTGGTGGAAGGCGGTGAGGGGAGGGGTAGGGAGGTGGCTGGTGCGGTTGGGCTAGGGTCTCGCCGGAGCTCCGCACCGGACGAGTAGGGGACCAACTGGGTGGCGGGCGGCAGGAGGTAGAAGAAGAGGTTGCGAGGTAGAAGAAGCAGCGTCGGCCATCCGATGCAAATCGGATGGCTCAAAAAATCAAGTGAGGGGAGCCTCTGTTTCATCCGGGTGAGCTATAGACAGTCCCATCATATACGGCTGTGTCTTATTGCGTTCGTTGAGCTGCATCTTACATCCTAGATGAGTACATAAACATCCTGCTAGATCACTTGTCAGCCAAACTGTATGCATCAACCACTACTACAAAAAAAATTGTAATTGCCACCCACACCTACAAAACGAGAGGTTTACTGTACCATCTGGCCCGCCCCTAGAGAAGCATTTGCAGGGGCGGGCCACGGGGCAACCACGCCGTCACCCGTCCCCAGAAATGCTCTTTTCAAGGGCAGGTGACGCTACCATTTCTAGGGGTCGGTCGTCCTGTGACCTGCCCCTGCAAATCCTTTTCCAAGAGCGGGTCGCCCCTGACCCGCCCCTAGAAATCCTTTTCCAGGGGTGGGTGATGGCATGACCCGCTCCTAGAAATGGTAGCGTCAAAATAAATTTGTAGCTTTTCATATGGTCTCGGATGAATACAACATTTATATCAAAATTGTATAGTTCAACAAGATCTAAAACTTTGTAGTTGACAAGTTTTCAATTTAAGATTGTTTATACTTCAAGATGTTATTACACGTTTTCTAGTTTTGAAGTCTAAAATTTTTGAATTTTCAAATGACTTCGGCTATAGATAAGCTCTACATAAAACTTATAGAGTTCGAGATCTAAAACTTTGAAGTCCACAAGTTTTCAATTTAAGATTGTTTACTACTAAAAATGTTACTATATTTCTCTAGTTTTGAAATCTACAATTTTTGAATTTTTCAAATGAATTCGGATATAGAGAAGAAGTTCTATATGAAAGTGGTAACTCTTAATGAGATCTAAATATATATGAGTAAATAAATGAGCATATGCGTGTGGTCACAAACATACAAGTTTTTCATTTGATGTTAAGGATTGGAAGGATTACGTTTAAAAGATATATTTTTTTAATACAAACTTTTTCATACGATCTCTGATGAATACAAACTTTATATCAAAATTTAGACTTAGATCAGATCTAAAACTTTATAGTTGACAAATTTTTCATTTGAAATTGTTTAGTAGTTCAAAAAGTCATTCTAAGCTCTCTCATTTTGAAATCTTGAATTTTAAAGTTTTTTAAATGACCTCGGATGTAAAAAAGCTCTATATCAAAGTGGTAGATCTAGACGAGACCAAAAACTTTGGGGTTGACAAGTTTTTCAATTTGAGATTATTTAATACTTCAAAATATCATTATAAGTTCTCTAATTTTGAAATATAGACTTTTCTGAATTTTCAAATGACTTCGACTATAGAGAAGCTTTATATCAAAATTGAAGAGCTCGATGAGACCTAACACTTTGAAGTTGGCATGTATATATAAATAAATGAGTATATGCATGAGTATATGTTAATGTATAAGTATATGTGAATGTATGAGTACAAGTGTGACTATACGTGAATAAGTTTAATAGATATCTTTTTTTAATACAAACTTTTTCATGTAATCTCGGATGAATACAAACTTTATATCAAAATTGTAAATCTCAACGAGACTTGAAACTTTCTAGTTGACAACTTTTGTATTTGAGATCATTTAATAGCCCAAAAAATTATTTTAAAAGAAAAACACAAATGGAAAAATAATTGTAGGGGCGCCACCCACTCCTGGAAATAATTTCTAGGGGTGGGTGATGGTGTCACCCGCTCCTTGAAATCATTTCTAGGCGCAGGTGATGGCTTGACCCGCCCCTGAAAATGGTCTCGTGCAAAAAAAAAATTATAACTTTTTCATATGATTTCAGATAAAAATGAAGTTTATATCAAAATTGTAGATATAGATGAAATTTAAAACTTTATAGTTAACAACTTTTTTATTTAAAATTGTTTAGTGGTTCAAAAAATTGTTATAAGATTATGAAAAAAACACACACTACTACGTCAGCAATCCCCGCCCCCAAAACCGAGCCCTCCCATTAGCCGAACCTTTTCTCACCAACTCCCTCTCCTCTTATCCCTTCCCTCCACCCTCTCTCTCTCCTTATCCATCCCTCTCACCCAGGGCCGGCCCTAGGGGCAGGGTGTGCGGCTGCCCCGGCCCCAAATACCAGGGACCCCCAAATCCCAGGAGCACAGTAACGGTAACACAATTCTTAGGGTAAGAGCAATGCTTATATTTCAAATAGCATTAAGGTGGGGGTCCAGAAAAAGATAACCTTATGCTTAGTCATTAAATGATAATGAACTTGAAGAATGTTGCACTAAATTTGCAGGAACTTTTTCTTTTGATGATTCATCTGATGTTGAGGTATATGTTCTTATTTATGAATTAAAGATTATGAAATTCACTTTGCCAGATGGCGTAATATCTGCTATGGAGATTTTCGAGCATATCAGAGATGCGAATTGTTATCATAATATCTCCATTGCTTACCAACTCTTATTTATTGTGACTGTCACATCGGCTGAAAGAAGCTTTTCAAAGTTGAAGTTATTGAAGAACTATTTGAGGTCAACAATGACTTATGAGAGGTTAAATGGTTTGGCAACATTATGCATCGAGAAGAAATTGTTGGATGAGATTGACATCAACCCTATCATAAGCGACTTTGCATCGAGGAATGTTAGAAGAAACTTTTAAGGTAATATGTATAAATAATTTCATATGAATATTGTTTTCGATACATTTAAGTATTTATTAGTAACATTTCATATATATTTATTATAGTATATTTATTATAATGTTTATATTAAAGGATCCGAGTTTTACTTTCGCTCGGGACCTTCCAAATAGGACCGGTCCTGCTCTCACCTTATCTCTTTCTCCACGGAGGCGGCGGGCTCGACGGTCGGAGCAGGACACGATGGCGCGTGGCCCGGCGGCGCAGGAACTCAGCTCCCAGCGGCGCGGGAGCTCGGCACCCCGCGCAAGGGGCCAGCGGCCGACCGCGGGGGAGCGCGGCGCCCCGCGGCGGGAGCGCGGCGGAGCGCAGCGTCCGGCGCTTTGATTATTAGGAGGATTCATACCTCAAGTAATTATTTTGTTCATTGTTTCGTAGTTGGCTTGCATGGTGTACTGTGCTTGAATTTTGGCGGGTTGCGTTGATTAAGTTAGTGCCTTCATGATTGAAATCCTGGATCGATCCATGACTGCAGAGAGTAATGCAGTGTTTGCCCATGCATTAGTGTTGCAAGTGAAAGCACGCATGCAGGAGTAGTGAATTTGCATGCATGAGCGCAGCGGCCGGCGGGGGCGCGCGCAGCTCCACGCGGCGTGCGGTCGGCTAGTGCCTTTTTTTATTTTTTTATTTTTTAAATCGGTTACGAGAGGCGCGTGATGGTGACCCACTCCTACGAATGCAATTTATAGGAGCGGGTTATGCCGTTACTCATCCCTGCAAATAGGGTTTCTAGGGCAGGTCACCCCCTCACCTGCCCCTGCAAATGGTTTGCAGGAGAGGACACTTTACCTGATTTGCAGGGGAGGACACCTTACTTGTTCCTACAAACAGTTATTTGTAGCTGCGAAAGTTAGAAACGGGTAGTAGTATGTCCGCTCCTTCAAATGTTGTTTCAACTGTCCTGAAAACCGTTTTTGGAGCACCTATATTAAAGCATCGAAGTAGCAGCAGCTAGCAACATGGAGTCCAGCGTTGGACCATGGGTTAGCTCTTCGCTTCATTACCCATCAATGGCATCGAGACATCTTTAGATCAAGACGGTCAGCAACACAACACAAACACAGGGCTGCGGGGAAACGCACGCGACCGGTGTTACCGATCAAGCAAGTACAATTGTTCTTGCATATAATAACCGACGTCTCAGTTGACACCGACAGCCTCGCGTGCGGCGCCGATCAGCGCGGTGACCTCCGCCGCCTGCAGCAATGCGGCCTCGAGCGCGCCCGCGACGGCGGCGGCGTGCTCGGCTTCGATGAGCCGTCCGTGCCAGGGACACCCGGATGGCCCAGCAGCACCGCCGTGGCGGCGCCCAGGTGACCGCGGCATGTGCGCATGGCTCTGAGCGCGTCCTCGGCGCGAGCTCGGGGGTCCAGGAGCTTTTGGCCAGAGCGAGGCGCAGGACGAGGTCGGCGTCATCGCGGACCAGGCCGTCGTCGATGAACCGCAGCGGCGCCGCTGGGCCGTTCCCGCCGCTGCGGAGCGCGGCGAGCTCGGCCGAACCCATCCAGGCCGTGGCGGGGGTGACTTGGTTGGACGCGTCCTTGAGATCGTGCGGCCAGGTGCACGATCAGGTCGTCCTTGAGGTCGAGCCCCGCGCGGCCGGCCATCCGCCGAAGGACTCCTACGACGAGGTCGCGCGCGCCTCATCGCGCTCCATGACGCAGCCGGGCACGTCTTCGCCGGAGCGCTGCTGTGGCCGTGGGAAGGAGAAGGACACCGCACGCCGAGGCGCTGTCCGCCATGCCGGCGAGGCGATGCGGAGGCTGCGCTCATGAAACAGAAATAACACAAGGTACTTACGTTCATCATGCCTACATGGAATCAGTGCCAAATCATGAACCAAAAATAACAAAAGTGGAGTGCCAACAAGAGGGTCCATGAGCAACATGAACATATTTTTTCACTAAAAAATTAAAAATATATAGGTGCGTTTTTTTTTAAAAAAAATGTGGTGTAGCTAAGCTCTAGCTCGCTCAAATCTTTACCATAAGTTGAGAGCCTCATGCATGCAACAAATTAGGCACAAGCGTAATTTTTTTCAAACATAAAAATTACAAATAAAGTCTCATCACATCACATAGTCTCACAAACAAAGTGCATCACAAACATAGCTCAAAAGTCAAATGTCGCCTCCATTGGCATCACCTCCACTACCATCACCAAAGCTAGAACTACCACCATGAATGCCACCACTACCTCCACCAAAGACACTACTAGCTCCATCAGAGCTCTCATTGAAGAATGCCATCTTTTGTGCTGCAATTTGTGCCCTCATTGCCAACACATTGGCCTTCTGTTCCGGCTTCATGGTGGACACATCGCAGAACATGATCCAGTGTTATGATCCAGTGTTCTTGCTCCCACACCAACTTGCGCTTCTCAAGTGCTAGCTTGCGCTCCTCAAGACTCTTAATCACCTTCCATCTCTCCTCCTTGAGCTTCCTTTCTTTCTCTTTGACTGCAAGCAACTCTTGTAGTGCTTCCTTGTATGCTCCAACTTCGCCTCCACCCATCTTCTCCTTGCTTGCTTCCTTCTTACTGGCCTTTTCTTTTGACTTGGCTGTGATGAATCAGGAGTTTGATTCTTGTTGCTATCATCTTCTTCATCTTGACCAACTTTCTCAGCTGATGATGTGGAGTTGTCTGTCCTTGGCCTCTTGTTGGTCACAATGTGCAACTTGCCACTAGGCATCTCTCTCATAACTGCCTGGTGGCCCGAGACTGATCCACAACACTTCGTCTTGGTCCTTTCATGCTCCATGCCCAAAATAGCAGCAACTGCAATGTAGAAATCATAATCATCATTGTCATCATCTGAGTCATCCGAGTCTTCTGAGTCATCCTCTTCCTCGCCCACCATTGAGCTATGAGGTCATCATCATCGGAGAAGACCATTGTACCTCACTGCATTTCATATAGGCATGAACATCCATGAAATGGTAAATCGATTGAAGGAAAAGAAGCATCAGAGCATCAGTTCATAGGAGCATTTCATCGTATATTTTTCTTTGGGAAAGGAGGTGAGTGCTCCTCTGTTCTTGCTTTCTCCCCACTATGGTAATAAACTAGCATGGCTTGTTTGTGACTGTACAGTAGTGAAAACAAGACGGAATTGCAAACTAGGTGCTGGCAACACTTAAAAATGTGTTAGCCAGTCAAAATAATTTTAGTAATGGACAAGTTTACGCACAGTAAAACCTTAGGAGTTGCACTCAGTTAAGAATCTGAATTGATTCAGAAGCTAACCAAAAAAGAAGGAAAGATCCTATAACCAGTAATATTAATGGACAAAGTTTATGCACAGCACGGTAAAAAAAAACATAGGAGTTGCACTCAGTTAAGAATCTGAAGTGATGCAGAAGCTAACCAAAAAAAAGGAAAGATACTTTCTTCCTCAGAAATCATAGCCAAGTACAATTCAATCAACATGGCACGGTTAGCTGGAGCATATGCAACTATGCAAGCAGTTGTTTGAACTGAAGCTGCACAAACTGCTGCCTGCTTGGACAATCGGCAACCATACTATTAGCTCACACTTTGCATGGACAGGAGGATGGAGAAATCGAAGAATTATTCTTCCTTATTTAGTACCCAATCGTTCTTATCCCTTTGCACTCGCACATTCGCTTCCCTTTCACTACCTGACACATCGACATTAACACACTCAGTACCTAGAAGAGCCCAGGAGTGAGAAAACACGAGCAGTGGACGAATTGCTACAGCCACCAGCAGTTCTAATTCTCCCTTGCACAGTTCGACGCAAGCACTTATCGATTGGAGATGAAACTAGAAAATAAAATATTCTGCCAATTCCTATGACTGCCATCTGATTCGATTCCGGACCCCAGTAGTCTGCCTAACGCTGACCAAAATTGGAACGAAGAAAAAATAGATCGGCGCTGCGTCCTATGCCAGACACTATACTGCTGGACGCCTCCATGCGACAGCCGCTCCATGCCGTGGGTGACGCGCGTGAAGCAGGTGGCGCGGGAGGGGGCGCGGCGCGGCGCAGCGGACGGGGGCCGGTGGGAGCGCGCCCGGCGCCCCTCACCCCCGGCACGGCAGATCCGGCATAAAAGTGAAATCATCGGGGGAAGGAGCATATACCTGTCGCAGGATGGGAGGAGCGGGCGGTGGAGGCCAGCAGTCGGTGGCGGGCGCCGGCGATCGGAGAGAAGGCGACGGGTGGAAAAAAAGGCGCGAACGGAAATTTGCTTGGCGACCTATCTGCCGGAACCGGGGCCGTGTGGGTTCCGGAAGCTAAGCAATACTACATCGCACGGCCCAGCCCAAACCAGGGCTTTCATGCCGCAGCAAATCAGTTTGTAGCCCAGCAGAAGCAGGAGCGGCCCAAAATGTTTGCTGCTCGGAATGCGCTGTGCCACACACAATGTTTGCATGGTAGCAAGTTTTTCTCTTTTTTTCCTAGTTTTTGTTCTATCCTTTAAGCCGGTGATATTTACTTTTTTGCATAAATATTTTAGTATACTCTACATTTTTAAATACTAGATAAAGTAGTCCAACATTTTTACGTGATAATGTTGAAATAGTCTAAATTGCTAAACATCTACATTCAAAATGTCAGCATTTTAAAAATAATAAATTTTTAATTATATATATAGTTATATTGGGTTTATTTTGTTAAAATAATTACTATGGTTTAAACGGAACTGAATAAGAGAGTTAGAGAGAGATAAGTTTTAGAAAAGCAAACCTCTCATCAACCAACCATGTCGGCAAAGATGTGTAAATCCCCAGTGGATTGGATGCCGTGGGCGTGGGTAAATTTGGGTACCTCACTATTTTGTCGCATGTGGGACCGGAGGCTGTGGCAGAAGAAGATGGTTGTCCTCACACGGGCCAGCCACGTTCCCCCGCCTCGGCCGTCTCTAGCCTTCTTCTCACTATGAGAAAAGCCTACCGAGCAAGAAATGCCTGCTACGCTCTATCGCCGCCAGGGCCGGATGATCGTAGCGATGTGATCATCCGGAACTCCAGGGTTCTTAGCAAGGCTGTCTCTTCTTCAAAAACCGACCTAGTACAAGGGCGAAATTACATAACAAGCTAGCATGTTCACCCCCAGCGACTTTTGCCGACAAGACACGTCGAAGATAACCAGCACTTGTTCTTCCCTCAACTCTTCTTTCATATCAAATAACACATGGAATTGCCAGGCAATTTTCTTGTACAAGTGTGAATTCGTGAAACCAAAAACAACACCCGTTTGCCTAGTCCTGCTTCCATCACATGCTACCCTGATAACCCTGCAAGCTTAACAAAAACATTAACTATACAGGGTAGCTCAGTTCCATGTTCCGAATAACTCATTTGGAGCCACATTTTCCAAATGTCCAAATTAAAACAACAAATGTTGAATGTACATTTATACGGGAACAGCCCTGGTGGGTGGTGGAGACACCATCTTTCTGAAACCAAAAGAAAAAAAAAACCAGAAGGATCCCAGTACAAGCCACTATGGGTGAGATCAGCTTTCTCGAACAGTTTCTGTTTTTCCGAGGTGCTCGTATTGGTCGCAGTCAGCTCCAGTTTCCTTCAGGGCTGTGATCAACCTTGGTAAAATCTTTGCTAATGCGAGCTTGAAGCCAACGGAGCTAGAGTGCTCCTTGCTTCTGTCAGTGGTGCAAGCGTCATCAGTAAGCGTGCCAACCACATTCCCTTGCAAATAGGCCTCACAAGCTTTAAGGATGTAGTGACCGCGCTTCTGGAAGTGGCTCTTCACAAAATCCTCAAAGTGCTGCAGTGATCAAACATTAAACAATCAGGATATGTATATAAGTATCAAATAGGTATTACTCCTTTTTTTGTGGCACCATGTGACAAGAAAATGACTACCATATGCAACAGTGGAATTCTCAAGATATCATTACATGCTTAAGACTTCATGAGAGAATTACACAATGCAAACTTAGTACATGAGCTACTTGATAGATAAGGAATGCAGACAAACTGGATTGATGCAGTATAATTCTCGCGAGGGAACGTTGCATTACCATAGGAGGCCGTCTCAAGATATATAGCATGGATTTCAAGCTCAGCAGGTACGTGTTCTCATTATAGGGCACTGCATTCTTCTCCCCTTCAACAGTACCAACTTGCTTCTCATACCCAGCCTCATTAAAATAGGGCTTTTCATTGAGAACCAATCCCTGAAGTGAAACTAGTACTTGGAGAATACTTGATGATGATGGATCCCATACTTCATTCCCTCTGCCAGTCCAAGTATTTAAGAGACTTAAGCAAACCTTCCCGTCCACATACAGGTTTGGGTTTACACGCAAACCACCAGAATGATAGTATGCTGACTGCACAATTGACAGTAGATGAAAATTGCAGCAATGTAAGCATAATTCAGCTAAATGGGTAAACATTTACAGCTTTTACATGACCAGACTACAAAACCAAAACAAAGCATAACAGGGTGTCATAATTGTTGCAATTACCGGAGGAACTTGCGGGTACTCAGGTGGAAGGTGGAAATCAAAGAAGAACAGGCCATCTTGGTAGGGTGTTCCACTCGCTCCAATAATCACAGCTCTCATGAGATCCATGCGATCCTCAAATACCCTGACGTAAATGTAGTCTGCAATTGCAGCGAAAGGAACATCAGCAAACCATAAAATAGTTGCCTTTAGCCATTGTACATTTAGTCAATAATGAGTGACAACAGACCTGGTAGGTTCTTCTCAAGTATGCCCCATTCCTGCTGTACTTTCTTTACCCACTTTCTTCCACCCGTACCCTGTCAGAACATTGTTTAGCTATATGTAAGCAATAAACTTCATACAGAAATATATTTGAATACAGCAGTGAAATAACAATAAAATAATCCATCCAGTCATAAATCAAAACAGCTGCCAAAAATGCAAGGATGGCCACTATTTAAAGGATAGAGCACAATTACTAATACTCAAGACAAGTCTACTCATCATTTTCAAATGTTAATTCTCGATATACATGGAAAGAAATTATTTACTTTGGCTGCATGCAATCAAAGAAGTCACCTATTTATGACCAAAGGATTTAAAAATGAGAAAAATAGAATAATTGCCTTCACAATCAGAAAAAACATGTACACTAAGCATTATCTATGCACAGCAGTATGAAAGAATTCACCTGTGCTGTGTTTTCAAGGTAATGGTGGTCTGGAGGACATTGCAGAACATCGAAGTGCTTGAAGCATTCCGAATCTTCAGGATTGTCAGCCATAATCACATCTATAGACTTCTCAGCAGAAGAATCATTTGCTGTATCTGTGGTATGCTCGGCCATTTCGACATGATTCTCCTCATTAATGTCATCACCAGTTTCTGAAACCTCATTAGAATGATGAGACTCAACTTCATCTGAGTTTGACCCATCTAAATGCCTTCTACCTCGAGCAAAGAGATCACTCGCCAGTCGGGTCATAAAGCCAAAAGCAACAGAAAGGGGACCAGTTGCAACAGAACTACCATCCTGGGAACTGAATGAACCGTTTTCCCTTTCAATGCTATTCTCAGGTACATTTTGTGAATCATCCTGAACGAGGGTGCAGGAATTGTTAAATAGAACTTGGTAACTAAAAGTTGCTTCGGAGAGATGTAACCGATCCGAAAAACTAAATAATAACAACACTCAGTAGAGAATACCTTTGCAGAATTATCAAGTAAATCCATTTCATTGTCATCGACAGTCTCCCAGCTAGCACCGTCAGAGGCAGTTCCATCATCTAGCGAGGCACCATCATCTTCACGACCAACAACATATATTTCATGAGGTCCAACCTGAAACAGCAGGAGATCATCAAGATTAGGTAGTGCATGAATTGTTAGGTGAGGCTAAGGTGAGGTGGTAAAAGGAAATGGTTAGAAGCCTCCAGCTCCAGATTGACAAAGCAAAAAAGATGATGATAAGCGTTCGGCAGCAGTTGACCCAAACAAGAACTCCTAATGCTATATTTCAAATAAATCATAGTCTTTCGTGCATTCGCGAGCTGTGAAATACCTTTGAAGTCGATCCATCACCCCAAATGACTTCAATCTCACCATCTTGAAATCCAACTATATTTCCAGCCCATGAAAGGCTTGTAAATTTCGAACAAGGTTCCTGCTGTGAAACTTGTTCATCTGCACTAGCATCATGGGGTGCCACATTTGAAGCAGCCAATCCTTCTGATGAATCTACCTTCTTATCCAGTTCCATTTTGTCCTCACTATTGGTTGATTCAATCAGAGGTGAAACAGATGGCAACCGGACAACAACATCTCCATAGCAATAATCATAATCTGGATGGCCATCCAGTTCATATGCACTCACAATTTCATTACACTCAATCTCCTTCGGATCCTCTGGGTGTAGAGAAGGCTTAAACCATGATACAGATGCAGTTCGATCCTTGGCATTAACACTTCTAACAAGACCCATACGCTTTGGTTCAGAAGAATCATCAACATCATTTGTGACTTTGTCGACAACATATTGCTCTGGGAAGAATTCATGGTCATTTGGACTGTGGATAGGAATCAATGATGTTGACGTTACTCCACATTCCTTTGTCCCATCCTGCCAGATTACATCGACTTTGGTATATGTATTTGCTATGAGTAGAGCTCGCTCAAAGCTCTCATCTCTTCTTTTTGTTCTTTTGTCTTTCTTTAGAAACACTTTCCTAAACTTTTTTCTATAGTCCTGTGAGCTCTCCTTTGGGATGGCTGATAAACTAGTTCCTGATTCGGATTCTTTGGCTACACAAGAATTATCTCCATCTGACACACTCATTCCATCAGCAGAAGAATCAACATCTGTGGGCCTACAATTTGCATCTGTATCAGTCCTTTGATCTTGTTCAGTCTGACAATCAGCTTGAGATTCAGGAATATCAGACAGTAGAGTTGCAATTTCTGAGCATGTACACTTGTTTCCTGTATGCTCATCAGAGTTTGGCCCTTTTGTCTCTGAGTTTTCAGTTACAGCATCACCAGAACACGATGTGTATCGGTAAGGGAGGCACCAATCAGTTAATTGCCAGCCGGCGTATGAGAAACAAGATAAAAGAGTCAGGTCCTTTGGGTTCTGCTCCTCTGGAGGAACAGATTCCTGATCTGCAAAGTGTGCAGATGCAATCCAGTAGACTACAACAGTAACGCTCTCCACTTTTGTCACAGTACCTTCAAGACGACTTGCTTTCCACAATCCATTAAGCCACCTTGATGTTTTGAAAACAGATGATGACACTGCCTTCACACGCTGTCCTGGATAAAAGGGACAAGATGTATCCGGGTGCATTGGGCTTGAAACTGGCTTTAGGCGCATAGGATCTGCCCTGTTGACTTTACAGACAGAGCCATCATCAAACAACACATTAACATTATCTAGCACTTCATCAACTCGACCAAGCCATTGACCTGAGACGACATAATCACCCACATGGAATTCCCTGATTCGTCTCAAATCCTTAGAGGATACACCCTTTATCATATCTCCATTGGGACCTTGCAAGTCAACCACAAGATCGACATCCACAACAAGCCCCATCTGACCAGTTGGATCCGAAGCAGAAGCAACTAAATCTCCATGAAGGAAACTTCTGTCAACTACAACTACATCGTCAATATCTTCTGTCTTTTCACTACCGTCTATCCATAACACACGAACTTTGTTATCCGGCAAAGAACTCTGGCTGCCAACTTCAGCTCCATTACTGGCATCATCACCATCAGCACCACCATTTTCAGCCCCACAAGAAGCCTTACGTTCACGCACCTCAGGTTCAGACTCATCATCGTCAGTGATGCTACCTTCAGAATCATATTCCCCAGCTACCTCCAGCACTAATCCACGGGCATCTTCCTTGGACTTCAAGCTGACAATGTCTTCTCTGTAAACAAAAACATCTGGTACTTCTTCAGGCTCACTAGCATCTATGGACTTCTCGTTTTCCTGGTTATGCTCAGCAATATTTGCTGAGCCATTTGGTAGGTTTTCCATGCTTGGAGCCAACTGTAAAGTAGATTACCAACAATCGAGCAACCTTTTATTCAACTGAAACACATAAAACATGATTCAGAAAAGAACAGGAGGCCAAGCATGAAACTTAGGGGAAAAAAAAGATTAAAAGTCATCAATTACAACCCCCACACCGGTCAATAGGCTGCCATTAAATTCTACAAAAACATGCAGATCACCACTACCTAGCTTCCTAAAACTTTTCCTCAGCACAAGGAAGAGTAGCACCAGCGGAATGCATACATGGCAAGGCCATAGCTCCCATAATACAGAAATCCATTAATTAAAGTATATAGAAAGAGTGGAGTTAAGAGAATAATTAGTGACAAATAGGATATACTAATATTTAAATTATCCCAAATTCCCTATCATCAAAGATCATTTGAACTTCAAACATGTGAATAACTTAACTCATGAAGATAAATAACATTTACAGCCAGGGAACTACAATGAGGTAGAGTATTCTTGATTCAGAAACTGAAGCTCAAAAGTACAGTGTTACTACAATCGATAAACTGGAGAATTATTGGTGCAGGGTTTGTATAGACAGGAACAATGGTATATTTCAGCAAGAACCAGATACAGGTTGAAGACTTAGGAACTATAAATACTGCTTATAATTCAACAATATGCATTGAAAGCAAGAAATGCGACAAGCAACCTAACAAAAAGGAGGTCCCCTATGGGCACGGTTCCCATACTCGAAGACCTCAAAAGTTCATATCTTTCGTGCCTATTCTTTTTGCCAATCCTAATCAAACGAACAATCTCTGAACGCGGCACGCCATTGGCCTTGTTGCGATTATAACCCAAGTATTCGGAAACTCTGCACGCAACGAATATGCCAGAATCAAGAGGCAACAAGCAACCGCCCATCTAGTTCTCGACGAAACCCCAATCCAACCTACAGGGACCAGCCGCCAACCCGCCGTGACGCAACCAATCTGCGCCGGCGGCGGCAGTCCCATTGGCCGTCCAGCTCCGGCAACCGCCGCACTCGCCGGAACCGAATCGGGACGCGGGTATAAACCTCATCGGCCGGCGGGTATCCTTCGCGCCGAGTATACGATTGCGCACCCGCAAACCAGCACGCCGAGATCGGGGGCCGTGCCGCCGCGGGAGCGCCGGGAAACCCCGGGAAGTCGGAAGCGATCGATATGGAGGGGGTGAGGGGGGAGGCAGCTGGGGAGGGGGGCGGACTGACCTCGGGCGATCGGAGCGGCGGGGATCGACGGCGCCTGGATCGGCGGCGGCGAGGCGGCGCGGGTGCCCTAGGTGAGAGGAGATGAGACGGGGCCGGGCGAGAGAGGTGGGGAGGTGGAGGCGGAGGCGAGGCGAGCTGCGCAGAAGACGAAGAAAAAGAAAAGAAACCGAACAAAAAAATATATATTGAGAAAGCACGGCTGCACAAAACACGAAACGGGAGAGGAGGCAAACGGGCGGAGAAAAGTCTGGAGTCTGTAGGTGTGGCCGTGCCCGGCCCGGTTCGTGGCTCGATCGATCGATCGTGGGCTCCTGGTCGGTCCCGACGGTTCGCACATGACGGTTTTTTTTTGTACTGTTAGAAACAGATTCGAATTCGATACAAAATCGATTGTGCTCAAATCGTGATTTGTTTCATACTAGTGCATTGAGTATATTTTACATCCACATCCGCGGTACACAATGATTCTAATTTGTTTGTTTGATAACCTTGAAAATTGGAATACATGAATTCACACAACGACAGGGTGAAGAAAAATGAGCAGACAATTTAGTGGCCAGTATAAGCACAATTACAACGATCAGAAAACTCATCTGCTAAGTACTCTCCCCTTCTCTAAATGTAGGTTATGTTAGTTGTTCTAGTAAATCAATCTAATTTTAATGGAGTTTATATAAAAACATATTATCATCTACAATACCAAATAATAATAATAATAATAGCCATACTAAATCAGACATATTTCATTATGGATATAACAAAATTGTTTTGATGTCGTAGGTGTTGTTATATTTTTTTTAGAACTAAACTAAAATAATCTATAATTTGAAACGGCATTGTCCTACGAGCAACCTGGGAAAAGTTAATCGGATTAAGGGGTGGTGAGTGACTGGTGACAATGAAATGCCATGTTAACATAGGTGGTCCCCAGCTTTGTGCAATACATAATAGTCACAGCTTTGTACTCGCGCAATATCTACGCGGTGAAAGGGCTGGAATGCTGGATGGTCAAGTCCCGGCGCCATATCAAAGCCCACGGATGGAAAGGGTGTCGAGGGAAAGGAGCAGGCATAACTTCCGGTCCAACCAGCTCATGTTCTTTGCTTTGCCCTTTCATTTGGCGAGAATTTTGCGCGCAGCAAACAGCAGCTTTCCAGTATTCTCACACAAAAGAAAGAAAAAAAAGAAATACAGTTATTTCATTCGCTAGGCTGAAAGCCATACAATACTTCTTGCCAAAGTTGAACGCTTTCTGGTATTCGTACACACAAGAAAAAGAATAAGACAGTTATTCCACTTGCTAGGCAGAAAGCCTTACTTGCTACAGTTACATTAATGTTTGGAAATAACAAGAAACAGTAGAAATAAGGTCACACAGAGGCAGCAGTATAGCTAACAATCTGTAGAGGAAAGCACCATCCACACCATTCATTAAAGCTCGCAGTATTGCAAAAAAACAGTTACGGAGTATTAACAACTAGTCCAAGGAAAGGGGGGAAAGAAAGCAACAACAATAAATATCCCTATATTATCAGCTTCTAACAAAAACAGATGCAGGGATACACTTACAAAGAACACCTTCCTGAAAAGCAAAGGAAGAATACAACTCAAAGCGAATTGTACAGCAAATTTTGAACTCCGGACGCAAAGAAGGCATCAATGATGCCTATGGCCTGTGAGTAACAGCCACCATACTGACAACCGTAAACAAAAAGAAAAAAGAAACCAACATTTATTGCAACCAAAAGTGAAGACATGCCCAATGCACACCAGAAAAAACACCTATTGCTGAACCACCTTCCAGACACGAATGCAAGCATCCTCACCGGCAGTCACCAGAGTATCATTGTCGATAAAGGATAAACCATGGACTCCACCAAGATGTGCTCCCTTGATGGTGATGCGACTGGCTGCTGGCTTGTCTATCTCGTAGACAATTGCGCAGGTGTCCAATGAGCCAGTGGCAACCAAACGACTGTCAGGTGACCAGGCCACCGTGTTTATCCGAGCTGTGTGGTACAGCATGTTCTTCAGCTTGACCTGTTCAGGAAAAAAACGATATATATATATGACTACAACTGAAATGCAAGTGAATGAAATGATCCAAAAGAAAATCATATGACTGGCACATAGCCTTCCACAGTTCCACTTCTTCTTAGACAAAGAGCCTTATATATTTTTCTATTTACTTTACCAACGATTACAGGTTATTAGATCGTGATGAACAAAAATAATAATCAAGAGGAGATAGCTTTAGTTCCAGTTAATTGACATGGCAAAGCTCATTAAGGTGTACCTAACCATGAGCAGTGTTCACCAAAAGAAATATCCGCACAGACTTCAGCGAACTATAAAGTGATGAAAACGAAACAGCGAAAATGGCAGTACTGGAGTACTTATGAAGTTTTATGAATGAACTGGGTCACTAACAACAAACAAATAATGTGGACACTATGTAGGGCAAAACTGGACACGTTTCAACATAACAAGAAATTTGAGAGTCCAATATTCATCATTTAACAACTGAAAAAAGAACTAGTCGAAAACTGGTGGTACCTCTCTACTTGCCCGATCCCACACAACAGCTTCCCTGTTGGCATCAGCAGAAGCAAACATAGAAACATCCGGTGAATAATGTATGGAAGTAATAGCACCCCGGTGCTTTTCAAGCACAGCTTCTTCTGTAACTGTATCCCCATTGATGGAATATATGCGCAGTTTCCCATCTTGTGCGCCCACAACAGCTTCAGTGCCGTCAGGAGAAACAGAAGATGAAGTGATAGTATAACTGACTTTGGTTGTAGAAATAACTTTGGAGTTGTGCAGCAGTACGATCCCAGAATCAGTGGTAATCAGTGCAAATTCAGGTTTCTGAATTGCAAGGTTCAAAGCATTTGGCTGACCTCCTACATCAACTGACTCGGCATCTCCACATTGGTCTCCGTTAAGAGGAATTCTAAACACCTGATTTTGATGAGAAATTGTGAGTTATCTATAATAACTGAGCCTAACCATGTTTCAACCATTAAAAAAAAGAAAAGATGGCACTCAAGACTTTAAACTCAGTAGTTGATTTCATCAGTACTATTTGGATAATACTTTAAAAATTTAGTCTATAATTCTCAGGATTTAGAATAAATTACCAGACATTAAATTAGATACCTCTCATCATGTCTTGACTAGATGCAGCCATGTAAATAGTCCTAAAAATGATAGAGCTTGTAGCCATTTCAAATTATTAATGTTTAGTCATAACTCACAAAATTTCATAGGAATTACTCGCACTGTCCACCTAGCACTTTCCAAATTAGATAACAATCAATGTTCAATAGTGACATTTGTACATATTAGCCTCTTACCAAATTTCTCATATGAGCTAAAAAAGCTAAGACATGATTACTTTAATAAACCTAGAACAAAAGGGCATGCACAGAGATTATCACCATCTTGGATTGAAACCTACAGTATCTCAAGAGGAAGCAGTCAATCTTATTTGGATAGGTAAGGCTAAACTAACCCTTCAAATTAGCAGGGTACTGAAACAATTACGACGAAGGAATTAGTCTAATCACTGTTTATCCAAACAACAAATTTTGTGTTTATATCCTACTAATAATAAATATTCAGGTAAACACTAGTAGTTGGATAGCCCGTTGATTCTCCTTACCTTATTATCATACCCTGAGGTAACAAGCTCTTCTTCTACTGCAGCAAAGCATTTGATCTGGGTATTGTCCTTGCGCATCAATCTGCCACCATATCCAACACCCTGTATCCACCTCATGATGACACCATCGTAGCTTGCAGACAGTATAGTTCTTGGGCTACTTTGAGGAAACAAAACCAAAGAACTAATAGTCTTCAAATGTCCTGCAAACGTAACTGGTTCTTTGTCCGGATTGCTTGCAGAGAACACATTAAATGTCCCACCAAGAGAGACTGTCACAAGATGGTCATTCTGCCAGAGGCAACCTACAAGCATGTCGTCCACACCTCCTGTACCAGGACAAGTCAAAGTTCTATTCAATTTCCCACTTGCATCTTCCATGATATCCCATACTTTCGCAGTTTTATCAGCAGAAACAGTTAGAACCTAAAGGCACCGATAAAAGAAGAGAAAATCATTAGAAGCAGATATATCACCAATCATATGAAGTTGCTTAGATAGACACACAAGGGTTATGGCTACCAAGCATCTATTGAAAAGGGATGAAGGTGCTTAGACAGACATGCATGGGTTATGGGTACCAAACATTCATTGAAAAAGGATCAAAAGACTTTGGTTCTATGCAATCTAAAAGTTGCACAGACAAGAGTTTCATCTAGAGATCAGATGATGCATATCCTAGGTAAATGAGTTTTGTAATATACAGGCTAGATGATTCTAGATCTCGGTTGAAAGCAAATACTTTATATATGATTCAGTACCCTTATAGGTGGATCATGTTATACCATCAACCACGCTACATTTTGTGAAGCATGTTTTCTGAGTCTGTGTATTGCTCTTCAATCATGCCTAACAAAGAATTCTACATCTAACCCAAGACAGTCTTGGCACACTATAAATTCAGGACATATAAATTATGGTACAATAAAGAAAGAAACAGAGAACAACAAATATAAAATTACTTGTTTGCTGTCAGGACTCCAGCTAACAGCGTATATGCTCCCTGTGTGACTGCCTTCAGTGGAAAGCTCTCCAATCTTTTCTCCAGTCTTGCCATCATATATCAAACCCTTCTTATCAGAACTTACAGTGATAAACTTACTTCCATCAGGAGAATACCGGATACAGTTAACAAAGTTCGAGTGGTCCCTGAAATTCAAAGTAAACAGAGAAATGTGAAATATATCGCAAGAAGTGCCATAAGTAAGTAATGTTACAAGATGATGCATAAGTACATGACAAGTTGTCAACTAAAAGAAGTGCTTGTGAAATATGTAATGAACATTATTCCCAAATCATGTACATGAGGAGGAACATTCTCCTTAAATGCATGGAGAGCGATACAGACAATCTATATACTCCAATCACACCACTGTTTGCCAGCTTCAACTACCATACTTGAGTGTAGAATCATTTAACGGCTACAGGCATACAGGTGTTGAACTTAATGCTGAGAAAAGCAAACTGCTGTTTCTACATGGCCCAAGAAGTAAACCAAAAGGAAAATGACATTGCTATTGCCTATAGGTGTTCAAAACAAATCCTGCAGTAATAAAAAAATCTGTGGTCAGTACATGTTATCAGATCCCCGTTGCCTTTTCTCCTAAGCATTCAGCTTCATATAAGCAAAGTCATAAAGATCACATAGTGTTATCCAAAACAAGAGAAAAGGAATATAAATGAACGGTAAAAGTATATTGAGATAGGTTATATTGTAAGCAGATGCGAAACAGAAGTAATTCTAGTAGATATCACCCCCCCTGTTAAGACATGAGTGCATGACTGATACAGAAGCAAATGAAGGTTTTGATTCACATGTTGGTAACTAATGTAGTATGGTTAGCCATACCAGATGTATATATCCGGTCCGTTGAAAAACACATGGAAGAACAAAGCGAACGAATATGCCAGAAGAGCTACAACAGCACACTGTTAAGTAGGTCCACAAATCAGCAATCATTACTGACCTTATGGAATGCTTGAATTTGAATGGCGGTCCTTCATAAAAGTTAGCCAGAAAATCTTCACCACATGTAACAATGCGAAATGGGCGTGTTGGTTTGAAGTCACAGCTCAGAACCCTCTTTGAGTGCCCGTCAAACTCACCAACTGTGCTGCCAGAGTCCCACCTACATTATGCAGAGAACTTGAATAAGTATATAAGAACACAAGTGAAAACACATACGACAAAATTGTCCAAGCCTGTTCCTATGAGGAGGAATTTTCATACAATCAAGTATTATGCTGGACTAAATTCCAATCAGATCATCATCATTCAAACAAACAACAATACCTGTAAAGTCTAACCTAATACCAATTGACAGTTATCCCTCTGATTTGAGGTTGGAACAAGACGAAGAACATATGAAAGTGTCAAGGACTAAACCTGATAGGCTCCTGTTTCACATTCAAGTTTTGCTCAAAACAGTTTGATCATGCAGAATCCATGAAATCGTCCAGATTTCAACAAATACCTCATCCAATTCGCAAAAGGCCAAACAATTCATTTCCACCAGAAGAACTACTTGGGACGAAGGCTATTCCGTTGTCCCTGTTGCAACTTGCAACGCACTTCATAGAATCCATGCCCCAAACGACCTCATATTGCCAGATCACCAGGCAACGGCCAATCCCAATTCAAAATCAATGAATGAATGGCTGGCTGGCATCCGAATCCCGATCACAGCCATCCCCTACCCCCAAATCCTTTAAAAAAGAGATCGAGATGGAGGGGCGGGAAGAGCATCTACGGTTTCTACTCACACGAATGCGCGGACGAAGGACTTGCCCTTGCCGTCCCCGGAGACGACGATGCGGAGGCCATCGGGGGACCAGCGGAGGTCGTCGACGCGCCCGGAGAGGGGGCGGAACTCGGCCTTGAGCGCGCGGTCGCCGTAGCGGCCCCAGACGCGGACGCAGCCGGAGGCGTCGGCGGAGGCGACCCACTCGCCGTTGGGGGAGAAGCGGGCGACGGTGGTGGGGTAGGCGTGGTCCTGGTAGGCCCAGCAGTCGAGGGGCGCGTCGAGGCGGCGGATGATGACGCTGCGGCCGGTGCAGTAGGCGATCGAGTCCGTCTTGGGGTCCCCTGCCAGGAGGATCCCACGGCCGCGCTCCGTCGCCGGCGAGCACGCGTACGTCTCCACCAGCTGCGCCATTATTCTTCCCCCCCTGGCTTCGCGTGATCTGAGGTCGCGAGAAGGAAGGGGAGTGGCAGAGAGGTGGGAGGACTGGAGGCCGAGGTGGTTATACGGTTACCGATTTGATCTGTGTAACAGCGAATGCGTTCCGGTAGCAATTTTATTTTATTGCTGTAAATGACATGCGGGACCAAAACGATGGGGCCCGCACGTCAGTGCGATATTTGACATAAATTGATTGGACTCGACACGCAGGATTGTGCAAGAGATATAAAAAGATGTACCATGATGCATGCTGGCAACGGCACGCTCACTCCCTCAAAAGTGGCTAGCATGTGGTTCTCTTTTTCAATAACGAAAATTATGCACTTTTGTACAGAGTCATTTTGCGTGTAAAGAAGCCAAAAATGCTGATTAGGCTGAATGACTAGAACCATCGACTAGTTTTGGGAAAAAAAATAGAGTCAGATGATGGTAACAGCACCATAGTTAGTGGGTGTTTGGATCTTTAGTCTGGACTAAAATTTATATCACATTAAATATTCGGAGGCTAATTAGAAGGACTAAATATGAGCTAATTATAAAACTAATTACACAGATAGAGGCTAATTCACGAGACGAATCTATTAAACCTAATTAATCCATCATTAGCACATATTTACTGTAGCATCACATTGTCAAATCATGACCTAATTAGGCTTAATAGATTCGTCTCGCAAATTAGTCTCCATCTGTGCAATTAGTTTTGTAATTAGTCTATATTTAATACTCTAATTAATATCTAAATATTCGATGTGACATGAATTTTAGGAAGCACCCCTATTATAACTTATAAGTAGAAGTGTAGCGTATAGGGATAAGAAAAGTCTGACGGTGATGGCATCATATGCTAATGTCTCTTTAGCGTTCCCAGTGACTTGGGTTGAGGTGACGAGGTCGATGACTCGGCGTGTCGTGATAAAGTTAGGAGCAAGAGCAGCGTGACAAGTGGCAACAACAACACGTAATGAGCAGGTCACAGGATGTCAGGTAGCACTTTTTATAGCAACGTTATCTATGGTCGGTGGGAGCTCTTTTGGCGTGGTGCATTTTTTCTTCAAGAGCTCAGGAAAAGAGACAGACATCGAATCGATATGATGTTTCGCGTTCCATTCGAAAAAAAAGGATACGATGCTTGTATATTGTTTCGGGTGAATTTTTGCGTTGTTGTATTGCATGCAGCTAGGTCATTGATCCGAAAAAAAGTGCAGTAAGACTCTTGCTACTTTTCCACCAGTGTCCAATGATCCCAAATTCCCAATAGTTCTCTCCAATACAAACATGCTTTGTTAGAAGGAGCTGAGACGAAACCTTGTATCACAAGAGTTCAATCACCTCTAGAATTCAGTGAAGTGGAAACCTTGGAGTGACGAATGAAGGCACCAATTATCAATTTTTCTCAATACGGGAATTAATTTTGGAATGTAAAGAACATTCCCTCTTCCAAAGCCCATATTAGCAAAGAAAATATAAATGCAAAGCCCAAACGTGTGCTCGGTATCATCTAACAAAGCCCAATTGGCAAAAAAAAATTAAAGCCCATTATCATCAGCCCACGGCCTCTTTCTCACTCCCTCGTGCTCGTACGTTTTCTGCCGTCTGCAGCCTGCCACCTACGGTGCGTCACGCCGTCACCGTCTCTTCCTCAGCGCCGTTCTCGCTCCCCGCCGCCCTCTTCGCCCGCCGGCCGCCAAGCCGCCGCTCCCAGCCCAGCGCGGACTGAGGTGTCGACCACAGCGCCACCCGCCGCCGGAGCAACTCACCCGCCGACTCCTGAAGCCACGGGGGAACCGAGGTAAGGTTCGACGCCCGCTCCTCCCCGTTCCCATTGTGCCAACCCATATCCTCCATCCTGACACTATTTTTCTCTCATTTTCCATCCTGACACGATTTTCCTCTCATTTTTGTAGGGGTGTCAGGACCCCTCCTATCCATGGCTTGCCGCCTCGTCGCGCGCCACTTCCTCTCGCACCTGCGCCTGCAGGCGCCGCGGCCCCTGCCTGTTCCACCGCTGGCTCTGGGCATGATTACGCACTGTGTCGGCCCGTCGTCTTCTCCGGTTGTGGCGCCTCAAGGTGCGGGACCGTTCGAATTCGACCGATTCCTCCTTCTTCCCTCTTTGATCTCGTGTGGTAATGAATCATCTGTGTTTAGTGTGATGGAGTACCAGGGAACGCATGCATCATTGCCACCATCTGCACCTGAAACTGCCTGCATAGTTATTTTGGTTTTCAGTGGACTAATGTTGCTGATGATCATAGAGGAATTATTTTCACCAGAAATTCTAACCAGCTGCCTTTCTCCATGGAAATCTATATTACGGCCAGTTGGGAAATATGGAAAATGCGAATTGGGAAAATATTTGAAGGTTCCAATGTTGGTCATTGTCTTTGGACTCTAAAATTCAATGAAAAAGTGGTGCTCCAGATGCACCAAGTTCGAGAGGACCTTAGACCTCAGATTTTCCATTGGCTAGAAACAATTGTATAATCTGATCTTTTTTCGGTTTTCTTTTATGTACGTACTTTGACTCTTTTGTACATATTAAAAATCTGTAAAATGAGGTGCTGTGTGGAACTCCACCATAGTTTTTCTTCTTCTTCTTCTTTTTAAAAAAAGGAGAAACAGGATTCTTTGTTATACTATTGTGTGTGTAACCCATTTCACTTCATAATCGTGTAGTGGCTAATCTGTTTTGTTGAGTCTATTGATTGGGGCTGTAGGCTGTAGGTACTGTGTGCTCAATGCATGCTGAAGTTATGTAGTTGATTATGCTGTGTTTACCTAATTTGGGAAAAGATGCTATACAACTGAAAGTCTGGAACTCTTTCTCTAGACTGTATACTGTTTGGGAGAAAACGACTCTATGTTAGACAACAGAATGTTGGACTTATTTTCCAGGCAAGATGAAAAAAAAAGTAACAAAACATATATATACATATTGCAAGTTTCAAATGCGGAGTGCGTGTAAACCTCAGTGCTTTCTTACTTTCTGGCAAAATGGATTACCTGCTCTTTTAAGTTATTTGCTAGTGCATTTTTCCCTGTTCTATTCCTTTCGAAGTACTGGGTGGTTGATGCATAGAGATAATATGTATGTGCGCAAAGCGCTATAAAATTCAGGAGCTTATAATGTTGCGATTCATTGGGCCGTTATGGTGTTACATATGCTCCAGAAGGTCAGGAATTTGTTTGAAAATCTTCCATTGCTTCATTTAAAGAATGATAACTTGCTATATAGGTATATTGATTAATAAAAGGACCATAGGATGACATTAAGGTGGTTATGGAGCCAACTAATAGTTATTTGATCGGTCTAGAATAGTGTAGTTTTGGTCTCAATGGATGAATGAACCTTCGAGGAGTACAATTTATACTGAACAGATCTTCTCTATCCAGGAACCCGATACTTTGCTGACGATCGCTCACACTATGACCTGTTTGGTAAAAGAAGGCCAGGGGATGAAGAGTTCAGAAAAGCTTGGCAAGAGGATGTTGATGAAGAGGACTGCCTGTGGACAGGTAGTGAAGATGAGGAGGAGGAGGAAGAGAGTGATACAAAATTAGAGAGGGAAATTAAGAAAGTGAAGAGGCAAGCCAAGGAAAATGCAAATCTTATTGATGCTGATGACAGCGACGAGTTAAGAAGTATATGCCCTGAGAGTGATGAAGATGATATGACTCTCTGGAGTGGCAGTGAAGATGACGACGACGATGATATTCCCTCTGAGGCACATCCCAGTGAACGCAGTGATTCATATATTGATAAGGTGTTTGAATTTGACGAGTCACCAAAGTACCGCACAATCTCAGAGCTGTTGAAAGCGGAGAATGAACCACCAGAGCTATCTCCAGGAAAGCAAGCAAGAAAACTTGCCGTAGAAAATGCTCTCAAGAAGTTGAAGAAAGGCCCTGATGGACGCTACATTAACGTATTTGATGTTGTCACTGATATAGATATCCTGATTGGTGCATTTGAGAACATTGTTTCAGGACCAGAATATGCAGAGCTGCGGGAGGGTGGACCAAAAAAGCTCAATATACAGTTCTTTAAGGATATACAAGCACGCATGAGGGACCCGAATTTCAAGTTTTCTCCAGAGTTGAAGTTAAAGCCAAAGAGTAAGTTAGTGTCTAGGAAAAAGTGGCAGAAAGCAAAAGCAAGGAAGAGGAAAAATGACAGACGTTGAGCTGATGTCATACATTGTGATGCATTCATCTTCTTTTCTCCTCTCATCAGGATGCTTTCTTCAGATGGTTGATGTATTATCTGTAGTGTAATTCACAATGGATATTCTCAGAGTGATGGCACAAGCACTTAAGAAAACCATATTCGTTATTATCATTCCACGTGATGTCTGTTCTGTTTGGGGATTGAGAGAAGTTCTGGATTGCTTAGAGTTCAGTAAGAAGCAGGGAGTATGATCATGTCCATTAACACAGGAAGTGATGAGAAGTTAGTTTGCAAATTGCAACTCATGTCTGACTTGAACTGTCTTTATTGTCTTCACTCTTCAACACACGCCTGTCTTGATGTTGCCGGTTTTTTTAGGATTGAAACCTGGGAGGAAAGTATATGCTCAAATCTGTGTTTTTTTTTATAGTTTCTCTTGTATTTGATGCGAGTAACTAATGTCCTTTGAAATGCTCACAAGGTATATGAGTTGGATCAATATAGTATTACAGTGACAGATTTACCACTAACCATTGTGGTTCTACACTTGCTGACTCGGTGTTGGTTGACTGAGGAAGTGAGGATTAGGGAGGTCAGGCTTTACGTTGCAGACTTGTATCTAGCCTATATAACTAGAATCTCTCTCATCTCCCCCTTTTGCTGTCATGACAAACTAACAGTTTATTATCTCCCATGATAGTTCCATGGGAAATTTGTTTCTTTGTATTATTTGAGTGCACTTGTGCAGATGCTTGGAAATGAGCAAATTTATACTTACATCTCTTTGTTTACTTCTGTAGTATGCAATGATCTGTTTTCTCAAAATATTGTGTTTGTTTGGTCTTTCATAACCATGGACACTAAGATTACATCAAAACCAATTGAAATCATCCCTTGCTGGATTTTACAATGTTTACTATCCAGGCCCTGTGTGACACAGTGACTGGTACCTGGCCGGACTTGTTCCGAACTTGTTTCCAACTGACTGGTTACCACTGTTTTTTTGCCTTTTTTTTTGTCCCATGTAATATGCTTATGCACTTGGAAGATCACACACTAATTGTCAATACTATGCGAAACAATAATTTTTTATGGTTGGCCACTGAAGTATGACGTAAGGTTACCCATTTATTTGTAGTCCATATAGTAGATTATTACTAATGCTAATTGTTGTGTGAAAACTAATGCTGCCATTCCACTAACCTTTGCTTGATAATTTGGAGACTCAACCTGCATATTGAAAAGTTTAATATGTTCTAGAGCGGCCCATGGTCGCTAACACTGCATATCATGCTGCCTGGATCTGATTGTTGTGCCAACTGCAACTGAGCACAAAACTAAGCTACCAAACGTTAGAGATTTGCATCAAAATATTGTGCCAACAAAGCCATCAAACTTTTGGTGCAGCGTAGCATCCTGTACCACCGTACCTTGTCCCAAATTACTATTCATTTTGGATTTTCTAGATACATAACTTTTGAAAGATACAATAAAAGATGTAAAACTCTCCACTTGTGGCTTGGAGGTGCTAGGTTCGAACCAGCCTCTTTGCACAATTTTAAAAGAATTTTGCAAGGATAAGGCTGTCTAGAAATTCTCTTCCCCAGACTCCACCTTGTGTGGGAGCTTTTTGCACTGGGTACGTTCTTTTCTGGAAAAACTAAAACGAATAATAATTTGGGACGGAGAGAGTATGGGAAGTTGCCCTATTATCGTAAAGGTTTGAAAAACCAATTGTTTATAGTATATTTGATCTGGAGCATTCGGGATTCTCAAAGTGTGTCATCCAAATAATTTACCTTCTTTTGTTCACTTCTCCTTTTCAGGAAGAGCAAAGAAAAGGAAGCTTCTTGCGGGATCATGCAGGTGGGCATGCTCGTGCTCTACTTATAGTTAAACTTTACTTTATTACCCATCTCGCCTCAGTTATAGCTCCACTCATATTTAATTGCTGCCAAACAGAATCATAAGATTCGCCGTGCTAGTTTCTTATCTGGAAGCATGGGTGATGGATCAATATTAAAGTTCTTGAGCCTGTTGCTACTGCTAAAATGCTATTAGTCTGTCTGAAAAGCATCCACTGCTGAAGTTTCCCTTGTGAGTATTGTAGTTGGTTGGCTCCACAACCTAATGATCTATTGTAGGCTTTCAGACTTCTTTCATTGGGAACTTAAAGTTTCATCTTCCACTTTTACTCACATAAAGCTAAACCAAAGATACAATAAGACGGTGAACATACGTACAGCAAGGATTCATATGGTTTTCAATTGACAAAAAGGCAAGCTACTTTGAACCCAGAAGATTTGTTTATTGGTATTGGACAAGGAGTGCTTTCTTCAAGATCAGGTAAGTACCCCTGAAACTGCAAGTTAAGCATTCTCTTATGTTTCTTAATAAAAGGACTTTGTATTGTTGAAGTTTTTTAACTGAGCTTCTTTATAATAGTTATTCATTGGTAATATAATGATATTTTGAGTCATGGTAATGACTTAGCAAATGAGTTATGATAACCGAGCTTCTTTAGAACAGTGTTATCTTTAATTTTTCAGAAATGGCACAACTTCAGCAGTTGCCTTTACAGTTAAGGTCCCCATACTGCTTAAACTGCTCAAATTTCGAAGTTCCACTAATATACAACTGGAAACATAACCCAAATACCAAAGCACTGAATCAAAAGGCTGGCATGTCTGTTGAGGTGAATGTTGCATTCCAGAGAGAATCTCATCACCTCCCCCAATGGTTCTCTGCTCGCTTGTTCATCTCGCAGGGGTCAAGTTTTCTTGGTAGTTGCAAGCACCATTTCACTGTGCTTCACACCTGCAGGTCAAAAAGTCATGGTGCCCCTGCGCAGGCCTTGCCGTCACAGAGCCCCCTCTTTGTTGAACAAGTTTGTTTTTTTTCCTTTACATGCTTCCCCCGTCATCATAATCCCTTGTACTAAAAGCAAGCATCAAGTTTATTCTAGTTATATACCAAAGCTGCTTGATAAAGTTTAAAGATGATTGTTTGTGTTTATAGTTTACTGTGCATGGCTTTCCATGCCCTCAGCTGGGTTCCAGCTTTTGTCTACTGCTCCCTGTGTTCTGGTCCCTCCTCAGTCCTCACTGCCTAGCTCGCTGAGAGGTCTGCTGTATATGTCTCACATGGCTGTTGGTGTACTACTCTCTCACACACACAATGTGCATGTGTGTGCAAGGGAGAGATGTTGACTGAAATGGAGAAAGCCTCATCTCAACTCCTCACTCCGTCCCCTTTTATATGTCGTTCTCGCTTCTCGAGAACTCAAACGTAATCAAATTTGACCAAAAATATATAAAAAAATATTAATATTTATGATACATAATTAGTATTATTAGATAGATCACTGAATCTATTTTCATAATAAATTCATTTAAAAATATAAATGTTGCTAATATTTTCTACAATTATAGTCAAATTTAAAAAGTTTGATCAGCATGCTTCCCACAGCGACACCGATATTAAGGGACGGAGGGAGTACGCTAGCATGATGTACTCGCTCTGCTTTAGTGTCTCTCTCAGCTTTTTTCTGTTGAGGAAAAACCTCTTTTCCACAAAGCTGGTGTGTTGGGTATCAATACGGCAAGCGGCACGTAGCCCTAGTTACATTCCTGACGGAAAGAAAACTGGGTGGTGATCCAGATTTGGCTTGTTTGGTGGCTGCATATGGCTTTGTCCTTGGCCATTTCACTTCAGCCATTCAGGACCATTAGTCTGGTGGAAAATCCATCTGCTAATTTATGCATACTTGTTGGGTCAATGTGCTTGTTACCGTGCATATTTATTTTATGCTGAAATAAGCTGCATACCTGCATCCTAACCCTTGTTTCATCCCTATATTTCAAGTTTTCAACTCCAATTCATGGGGTTCCTTTTCCTGCAGGTTAATTCGCACCTTACAGATCCAGCTGCTGTTGCACACTTGCACTATCCATCCGGATCTTGCATTGAGTTGACCATCATTGCTAGTGCAGGCGGGGGTGCGGGTGCCGCACGCCCCCTGCAAGTGTTTGCATATTATACGCACATCAACAATTCCACCCATCCATGGAAGAATAAACAATCCATTTGCCTGCCAATTCCCCTTCCCGAGAATCCTATACATTCTTTATACAGGTGAAGTGGAGGAACTGCCTACTGTGCAACTACAAAAGTATTGCCTTTGCAGTTCGTACAGTTAGCTAACTACTTGAAAACTGGATAAACTGTGCACGAAAAGGTTCATGGAATTCTTAAGAATATGCATAGGTGGGCTTGTGCATTCCACCTTTTGCGCCATGCTCACCTCAGTCACAAAGATTCCATTTGTAGTATAATACTGGGAAGTCGAACTTACGAGGACCTTTAGAATAACAATCTTAGTACCAGCGTTTCTAAATTTGTTTTCTTCTCAACATTTATCAATTGTCTATGTCTGGGGTGCATTATGGTATCTGTACTATAGTCTGTCAAAAGTAGTAAGGAGGACTGATGAGAAATCAGAATTTATTTTTGCTAGGGACCAATGCGTTCATGAAGGGAGCCACAACCATTATGATGAGCATTCATTTTCAACCACCTTTACCAGCATACACTTTCATCATGGAATTTGATCATGGTTGGCATCTTTGGGTTCAGCAGGCTCACAGCTTTCTTACAAGGAAACTGCACCCAGTGTTACAGGTTTGCAATCCTCCTCTTTGGTTCTTGAAATCCATTTGCGATATGTATGTCCATTCTACAATTAATATTTTCAACCTTTAAACAATACTCTGGAAATTGTGCTGCCTAAAGTATGGTGTCAGGCCTTAACAACTTGGAAGTGCTCTGTGCTTAATTAACTAGTTAATGTTTAATTTCTGTTCACATGCATGCTCACCAGCTCCCACTCCAGTGCCATGACCATCTGTAGGATGGTGTGGGACAAACTCTGCCAGTAATACATCACCCCCAATGTTGACTGCTAACAGTTGTTCACCCTCTCCACTTAACAGTCTGATGCCATGATCACCAATCACATGCCATAGGATACAAGTCCACACCAGATATACAATATACAAATTCTAGCAAGCCAGTCAGGGCAAAGCACTAGGCAGTAAAAGGTATTACATTACACTGTTTGATCACCCTCTCATGTTGCCCCTACTTTCAACAACACATCTAAGTCAACACCATGATTCATTCTTGATACGGGCGAAACCATAAGAGCAGAAAAATAATGAAAGAAAGAAAAGAAAAGAAAAGGTAGCAGGACTGGATCACCATTACCATGCTTCATCACCAACCTCTAGATTCTAGCAACACTCCTACATGACAACACATCCCTTGGTGTTCTCATCACTGAACATGGTCTCCACATCCCCATTGCTGGCCGGGTAACCCGCGCTGCCAGGATGGGGATGGTAGTAGTAGTTGTAAGGGTTGTAGTAGCCAGTGTAGGGGCTGATCTGGGGAGAGGAGTGGTACATCATCTGCGGCTGCTGCTGGGGCTGATGCATCATCATCATGTTGCTGTTCAGACCCCTCAAATTGTTCATCATCGCTGCTGTGGCCGCAGGGTGATGATGGTACCCCTGCATGCTCGCCATGAGATTGTTGCTCTGCTGCTGCTGGAGGTGGTGCTGTTGCTGAAGACCTCCATAGCCGGCAGCAGCATAGGACGGGTGGTTGAAGCCTGTGTAGCCTTGGAAGCCAGGAGCAGCATTGCCTGCTCCCAGGCCATGGCTCAGGCCCAACATGCCAGACATGGCACCAGTGTTCCTCTGGGCACCATTGGCCATCTTGGCGTTTGCCGCCGCCGCCATGTTGATCACATTCGCATTCTTCTGGTTCTGAACGCCGGCACCCATCTTGGCATTTGCTGCTGCCATGTTAATCACATTCGCATTCTTCTGGTTCTGGTGGTGATTAGCTCCGGCACCTCCGGTGACATTACCTCCTTTCTTGCCAGTGTTGTGGTTATTGTTGGCAGCAGCATTGTTGCCGTTCTTATTCTGGTTCTGGTGGTGGTTATTGCTGTGGAACCCCAGCTGGCTCATCTTGTCCCCAAGGTAGCGGAGCTCCTCCTCATAGTCATCGTCAAACTCATCATCCTCGTCATCATACATGTCATCATCCTCGGAGTCAAGCTCAGGGAGCTGGTGCTTGTTGTTGTGCTGGCTCTTGAACGCCTTGAGGCCCTGCATGAGGCTTCCAACCCCTCCTTGCTTGCCCTGGTCCTTCTGGCCGCCATTGTTGTTCTTGTTGTTGTGGCAGTCCTTCCCCGGATTGGCACCTTGCTTCTGCTGCTGTTGGTGCTGCTGGTGGTTCTGCTGGTGCTGCTGCTGCTTCTGCTGGTTGTTGCCCTTGTGGCCCTGGTTGCCGCCGCCGCCCTTCTGCTGCGTCCACAGCTCCGCGTGCTTGCCGCCCCTGGTGAGCTTCCGGATCAAGGTCTCCGCGTCCACGTCCCCCGTCACCGAGACCTTGTGGTTGTCCACATCGATGGCCACCGAGTACACGCCTGCAATGAGACGCAACAGAGAGAGTTCACAAGCGGCTCGTGAGCCACGGTAATTACCAAGTACTGGGCACCTATTACGTTATAGGCATCACAAGATGTGGGCTTGTGCAGTGAGTGGGGTTGCGATCCAGAGTCCTTCCTGTCGTTCATTTGAACGATTAGCAGGGAATTTCACCTCAGGAAATTTTACCACGGTTCAGTAAAATGCACACCAGCTCAATCTGGTGAAGTGGCGAGCAAGGTTTTCAGGCCAGGGCACAGTTTGATGGCACAGTTATCAAGACTAAGAACTAGGCGCCTGTTGAGTGTCCACGAAACTCCCCCTCCTCGTAATGAGGATGCAAAAATGTTGATGTGACATAGTATTTAATTGCCACGAAACTCCTAAGAAACTTTGGATTGAGACTGATCTTAGCAGGTTTTTTCTTTGTTTAAACCGAAACTACAATACTAGCTGGAAACAATTTGGCCTGGACATTACGCGCGTGGTACATGAAAAGCCGGGATCTCTTGTCGTGTTAACGCATTCAGCGAGACACACGGTGGTGCTTTTAGTTGCAAGTGGACAAAGCTTTCAGTTTTTATGACCGGGCAGGAAAAGATAGATTTTCCAGTAAAGTGGGTGTGTCGAGAAAAAGGGCGAACTGAAAAAACTATTTCCTGTAAAGTGGGTGTGTCAATAAAAAGGGAGAACTGAAAAACAAGTACCACCAGCTTAGAGCCAGCGCTCTTCTGCAGGAAGAGGAGGAGAGGGGAGGACAAGTTACCTTCAATCTTCTGGAGCAGCTTCTTAACCTTGTGCTTGCACCCGTCGCAGTGTATGTTCACCCTCAGCACATGGTTCTGCAAGAAGCGAAGCGAGGAAGGGAAGACCCAAGAACAGTTCAGTCAGCTCTCATTCAAGAAGAAGCCACACATGAGAGTCAGAGAGTGGGAGGGAGCGAGAAAGCAACCTGGATCTTGACCAGCTTGAACTCCTCATCTTTGGTCATTCTGCCGGCGGGGCACTGTGAGCAGGTCGCCGCAACGAACGAGACGGGAGACACCGCTTGGTGGTGGGGGAAGAGGAGAGACGGGCGGAGGAAGAGGAGGTGGCGCTGCAGCCGAGCTCGCGGCAGCAGCGGTGGCTTCGCTCAGTGTAGGGGGTGGGGGAGGGAGGAGTGATGGTGGTGGTAGTGGCGATGGTTTTCTTGTTGTGCCGTTGCGGTGCAGGAGAAGCCTACTCACTCACTCCCCTCCCGCATTTAAGAATGGCTCTCCTCCCCTGCCTGCCCGTGCCGCCCCCGCCCGCTCCTCGGTTGCTCGGTCAGACGGTCACTCTCCTGGGGTCCTGCCACTTCTATGTACTCCTATCTCTCGGTATCACACTGACCTCACGCCCACACCCACACCCACATGGGCTCCTGGGCTGGGGCCTTTCTCCCTCGCCCTCACGCCCACTCCTCCTCCTTGCCTGCCCCCACCGCTGTGGGAAAAATGTATTGCAAGCCATTGTACTCTCCCTCTCTCCTCCCGTTGGAATAGAATAGCGTGGTAAAACTTGGCTTTTGTAGTCCCTCCAGAACATTGTCTCGAGAGTCAGACTCCAGAGCGCGCGTGCGCGTGCGGTTTGCAGGCTAACACCCTATTACTGGTCTCCATGGGCCCCCCTGCATAACATGATATTAGCACATATTACTGGAAACTCTAATAAGCACCTTTCAGGGTGCAAACTGCGAAGTGACCGTCGAGAAGGGAGGAAATTGCGAGCGTGCCAGGTGAAATACGTGGTGTCCCAAGCGGACCCGAGGTCGCCACGTGCCCACACTACTGTTGATTTGATCTGTTTGGTGTTTGCGAGCGTTCCCTTCCCCTTCCCTTCCCTTCTCCGGTGATGCTCGAGCTCGACCTCGACGCAGGGAGGAAGCCAGGGAGGGCCAGCCCCGTCAGAGCGATTTGACGAGGGTGACGTGGTCCTCGGCTTGCCGCTGTGTCTCTGCGTGGGGGTGATGGGAGGGGAGGTCAGCGTCTGCGTGTGCGCTTCGGAGTTTGGGCTCCCGTAGGAAAATACCAAAAGTATATTGCTAGGGGCTGTCTATTTCCATAGACGAGTGTTGGAGGGGTCTCGTAGCACTCGATTTTTTTACCACAGGATCTAAAACCGATGGCCGTGATAAAACCTTCCATTCCCTTATCTCTTCCCCACGATGAAACTTTATCCCTAAGCGCAGACTCATGAGGCGCGTCTCGCCCCCGCCGCCATCACCCTCCATCACCGCCAACGCTAAAAAATTGAAGCACGACGCCCCTGCCGTCTTCACCGACCAACCGGGATCCTCCACCGCCCGGCTTGGGTGACGCCTCGCCGCCCCCGCTCCGCTGCCGTCTCAACCACCACCGCCACCGCCGGCCGGTGAGCCACCCAGAGCTCCCTCCTACACCCGCAGGTGACAAGTAACCCCATCCTAAACCTAACCTCGAGCTCTAACTCCGAAACCCTAACCTACCGGAGTTGAGGAAGAAGCTCTCATGGCCAAGAACGTTGACCGGCAAAATTCTGAGTATTGATGGGAGTAAAAATGTACATTACGATTTATGCCTTGTTTGGAAGGGAGGGGCTAAACTTTAGCCCTGTCACATTGGATGTTTGGATGCTAATTAGGAGGACTAAACATGAGCTAATTACAAAACTAATAGCAGAACTCCGAGGCTAAATCGCGAGACGTATCTATTAAGCCTAATTAATCCATCATTAGCGAATGGTTACTATAGCACCACATTGTCAAATCATGGACTAATTAGGCTTAATAGATTTATCTCGCGATTTACCCTAGGGATTGTGCAATTAGTTTTATAATTAGTCTATATTTAATACTCCTAATTAGTGTCCAAACATCCGATGTGATAGGGACTAGAGTTTAACCCCGTGTCTCCCAAACACCCCCCTAACGATCCCCGTACTGCTACCTGTATCCGAAGAGCGAAGCCCAAGAGGGAGCACCACGGTCCGGTGACCAAATATTTTATCCATTGCCTATATTTTTATTCCTTCCCTTTCAGCATTTATCAGCTGCCCGTTTAAATTTGCATACTGACATACTGTGTCGTCGCGTCTGACTACCTTTCCGGTGAAGAACACGCTGTATAGCCTTGCCATAGCTGTAGGCTTTTTATGTTAACCGTAGATGGGAGATGGTACTGCTGTACTGTACTAGCACCGTTTAGGTTGTTACTTCTGCTGAACAGACCAAGATTTTCTAGACAGTGAGCACCAGCCAACCCAACCATACTCTTATTCGTCCTTAGATTTATGCGATTGTCCTTGGACAAATCGTACTCCAGCTCGATGCGTGCCACTGCATTTACAGGGAGCAACAACCATGGTGGGGTGGTCTCGAATTATTGTAATTTTTTTCCATAAACTGCATGTTGCTATATACGGTATGCGATTTGTTTGGCACAGTACACGCTACACGGCGTTGCAAGGCCGGCCGTCCGCACGATCACAGCTGCATGCACGCCAAGGGATACTAACATGGGCCCACATGTCGGCCGCGGAACAGTAGCAAATGCCCTCGCACCTCACTGTTTGGCTGCCTGCAGTGAGCTTCGGAGAAGAGAGGGAGGGAGACTGGGAGAGGGCAGGTGAGCGACGGGGACGTTTAATACCGAGAGGGGGGAGGGACAGCCGGACAGGTACTCCAGCGAGGTGGGGAAGGCCAGAAGGGGACGAAGGAATTGAAAGCTGGGAGGCAAAAGCTAGCGAAGTAGCGAACAGCGACGCGACGATGACCCCCGCTCACCTTGGCCACCTATAAATATATAAATATTTAGATACTAATTAGAAGTATTAAATATAGTCTAATTATAAAACTAATTGCACGGATGGAGTATCATATCGAAATATTTAGATACTAATTAGAAGTATTAAATATAGTCTAATTATAAAACTAATTGCACGGATGGAGTCTAATTTGTGAGACGAATCTATTAAATCTAATTAGTCCATAATTAGATAATGTAGACCATTTGCTAATGATAGATTAATTATGTTTAATAGATTCGTCTCGTGAATTAGTATAGGGGTTCTGCAATTAGTTTTATAATAAATTCATATTTAATCCTCGAATAATTAGTGTCCGACTATCCGACATGACCATCCTGAAATTTAGCCCATCGAGGCGCCGTACGACGCCGCTGCAGAGGTGTTTGCTTCACGTTACCGAAGATGCAAGCAGGTGCCGTGGCAATGGCATTGGCGTCAGGGGGTTCAGGCCTCATGACTGCCACTGCTCGCCCAGTCCGGCAGGCATCTGCATCGTGTTCCGCCTCGGGAGATGGATCGATGGATCGCTGGTGGTACGGTGGTGGGTGACTCACTGACTCGTGGTAAATGCTTCGTGGGGAGTCGTAAAGACAAACGTGATCCGCGTCGTTGTACTCTGAACCGAACCGTAGATCTCCAGCTGCAGCAGCTGCACTGCTCGAACAGCTGCGGCTGCTGCCTTGGTTGTTGGTTCGCTACAAAGATCTCTCAAGATCCGTGTAGGATGCGCAGCAGCCAGAAGGGAAGAAGGAAGCGCACTCTTCGCTTCCGAGTCGCTGGTAAAAGAAGGATTCGATGCGGATCGGATTCGCAGCCCGGTCCTCGGCCCTCCCACTTGCTGCTGCGCGACTGTTTCCTCCAGTGAAGGTTGACAAGTGTACCACCCTACCTACGCACTCCGCAGAGCCTTTGCCGTTTCGCTCCAACGCTTGCATGGCCGTGACGGCTACGAGGAGGTCATGGGCGCTGGCGCACTGGTCCAGCACTGGCGCCACAGCGGCAGCGGGCGATCCAAGCTCCTTGATCAAACCAAACCACTCCTCCTGCTCCTGGTGATCGATCAAATTAATCTGCGCCTGCGTGCGTGCCTGCACTGCACTGCAAGCCTCGACTCACCTGCGCGTCGCCGCTGCTTCCCCCAACGGGTAAAAGGGCGCAGCGGCAGCAGGCCATGGATGGATGGGTCCCTCGCCTCCCTCCCCGGCCGCGCCTCCACTCCAACTCCAATGACAGTTAGCTGTTGCCCGTGTCCTTGCGTCCGGCACCGATGGCATGCAATGCAGCAGCGTGCAGCGCCTGCCTGCCACCCTTGTGCGTGCGCTTTGCGCTGCCCCCTCCTGGAGCGGTGAAAGCCGATGGAGAGGACAGTAAAAGCGAGAGTGGGAACGGCCCGGCCGCGGCCGGCCCTGGATGATGTGTAAGCAGAGCTTGTGTAGGGCCCTTGACAGCACCCAACAGCGAGCGAGTTCTTGCTGGATTTCAGGGCTTGGCTTCGGCATCTCCCCGTTGGCCGCGCCCGCGCCAGGGGCAACCCAACCCAACGGCTGCGCATTACTCGCGTCCGCACAAGCGCGTCCCGACACGGCCTGCCTGCCTGCCTGCCTCTGGGCCGGTTTCGTCGTGCATGCACACACACAGCCAGGGCGAGGGCGCGAGGCGAGGCGAGCCAACAGCTCGGCAGAGGACTGTTCCCCGTACGTCGCGTTGGGGGGGCAGGCAAACCATCCTGCGCGCGGCGCTGGAGAATGTAACACGCGCATTCCATGCCACAACATCACTGATCACAAGGTGTATGATAGATCCTGATCCTCTGAACATTTGGTCCGAGGCAGAGGCAAGGCAATGCCTTCGTTTTCTGCAGGCTTCGGATTTGGTGGCTATCCAATTGCAGAGGTGATGTCCGCCAGCAACTGCAACAATCACTTTAACCAGCAGCAGCGGGTTGGTTTTCGGCCTTGTTTAGTTGGCCAAATTAGGAGGTGCCAAATTACTGTGCTGGTACTGTAGCACACTGTAGCGTTTCGTTTGTATTTGTGAATTATTGTCCAAATATTGACTAATTAGGCTCAAAAGATTCGTCTCGCAAAGTACAACAAAACTGTACAATTAGTTTTTAATTTCATCTACATTTAGTACTCCATGCATGTACCGCAAGTTTGATGTGATGGGGAATCTTCTTTTTACATAGTGCTAAAGTTGGGAGTTGAGGGTGAAGTAAACAAGGGCGAATCTCGTTTCGGCGTGTCGCCGGATTCCGGATGCGTGCGCTTTCGCTGGATTTCTTTCTTGTCCGCTTGCCGAGGATTTGCCGAGGAACTGAAGGTGATTTGAGAGGGTTGCAGAGTTGGAGTGTCGATCGGCGACGAGCTAGGGACGTCAGGCTCAGGCAGGCAGCTGGGTGAGTGGGAGTGGTTAATGCCTGGGTCCTGGCTGTTGAAAAGACGCAACAGTGAGCATGCAAGCATGCTGCACGCAGCTCGTTTCCATTGGCGCGGCGCATGTTTCGGCTGCCCCTGTCCCTGTTCCATGGCGGATGGGATGGATTGCTGAGGTTCTAGCCGTGTTTAGTTGGGGAATTTGGGAGGTGCCAAATTACTGTTACAGCACTGTAGCACACTGTAGCGTTTCGTTTGTATTTGTGAATTATTGTCCAAATATTGACTAATTAGGCTCAAAAGATTCGTCTCGCAAAGTACAACAAAACTGTGCAATTAGTTTTTAATTTCATCTACATTTAGTATTCCATGCATGTACCGCAAGTTTGATGTGATGGGGAATCTTCTTTTTGCATAGTGTCAAAGTTGGGAGTTGGGAGTAACTAGGCCGTGTTTAGTTGGGGAATTTGGGAGGTGCCAAATTACTGTTACAGCACTGTAGCACACTGTAGCGTTTCGTTTGTATTTGTGAATTATTGTCCAAATATTGACTAATTAGGCTCAAAAGATTCGTCTCGTAAAGTACAACAAAACTGTGCAATTAGTTTTTAATTTCATCTACATTTAGTACTCCATGCATGTACCGCAAGTTTGATGTGATGGGGAATCTTCTTTTTGCATAGTGTCAAAGTTGGGAGTTGGGAGTAACTAAACATGACCTAAACATGGCCTAGATGTCGTGCTTGGATCCCTCTGAATCTGTCAATCTGATCTCTCGACCCAGGTGATGATGTGACCGAGGGTATCTGGTATTTTTTCTTGTTAAAAAAAAAGTGTCTGGTATTTTTACCGTATCGTATTTGTCGTATACTTGCGGTAACATCATACGTGCGCGTACACAATCAGCCAGGAAGTAGCGTGTGCGTGCCTTCAGCCTCAAGTGGAGCAGATACTCAGTGACCTCCTCCAAACAGTGGCAGCGTACGGGGCGAGCGCCCACATGGGGTGGAGGTGCAACACGCAACACGTGCAGCTGAGCTCTACGTCGTAGCTAGGCACCGGAAACATTCATACGGATGTCATGCACGCATCGGTAGGAGCATGGGCGCCTGCAATTGATAGGAGAGCGTGTGTAGGCTACGGTTTTTGTTGTTTCCCGGGGTTCATAGACCCTGTTCTAACGAATTTTTTGGAGTTGGCTGGCCAAGCAGAGTACAAGATTGGAGTCCTGGCAACTGAGGGGGGAATATTTGAAGGCAGTCCGCTTGACATTTTGGAAAGCAACAACTAAATACTAATTTAGTTTTTTTTTATGAAACAGGAGGGGATTGAATTCCATCCTAATTTAGGTTTGACTAGAGTAAAACGTCAAATGTAAATTTAAAAAACTTGTTCTTCTTTCCTTTTTCGAAAGAAAACCAGGTTTAGCTACTGTCCTGAGGGTGGTTCTTTTTCATTATGTTTGTATTACCCATATATGAACATATTCTTGGCGGATTGTGCATATGGACTGCGAGAAATGTCACTACCTGATATGCTAGCGTTCCAAATTAACAGATGGAGCAAACGCAAAGCAAATGTCGCTGCCCCTAGGCTCTAGCACTCGCATCGATCCGTGACAGCTGACGCCGCGTCTCTAGCTAGCCCCCTGTAGCAAGCAAGCCAAGGACTTGAGATCGGCCAGCCAAGTACACCGCACCTTTACGCTTTACCCATGCACAGGTCCTTTCGGCACAGTTACGACGTGCACGGTGCACCACAGCACCCCACTCGCAGCCGCAGCACAAATAATCGGCAACCTCATCGACCAACAGATCCCTCTCGCCCCTGCTGCCTGCGCTGCACGAACCAGGCTTGAGAAGAGCGTGCGCGCGCACACGTCTGCCCGGGCGCGATCGGGCGAGCGGGGTCACTGTACTTTTCGTTGCGTGATTGCAACAGCACGGCGGGGGGCAGAGGACGCGACCACGACGACAATGCGTACGCGCGCGCCCGTGGCCGTATCGACGGGACAGCGACACCGCCCCCAGTTGCGTACAGGCAGGTGATGAGGTCACTGAAGGAGTGAAGTCTGAAGAAGACACGGATGCATGTGGGCGCGGGGCAGGTCTCTGTCCTTGTGCCGTGGAGGTACCTAGCTAGTGCTGCCTAACACCGTAGGAGGGGTAGGAAGATAGGTGGGTGGGTAGCTAGCATTGGAGATGTAGGAGTAGGCTACAGCAGACAGCTAGGCTTTGTGGCCGTGAGCACGCAGGCATGCCCGGCCGGCGAGCGCATTGCCGTTTGCTTTCCTCCCCGCCTGCGGCATGCCTTTCGGTGCGCGACGCGACGGCCGGGCCGGTTCGTGATTGGCCGGCGCCGGCCGGCCCCCGGCGAACGTCATGATGCGGTCAAATCCAACCATCCAGGAGGGCTCACCGGGCACCGGCCACCGCTACTCTTTTTCCCCGATGGCGAGGCAGGCTGCAGGCACGACGACCATGCTATTGCGGTGTGTGCCCGGGCTGCACACGCAGCGTGCATGCTTTTGCGCGCCATCATGGCTAGGGGTTGCTGGTTTGCTGGTGATCGTTAAAAGACCGGCGCGTCAGCCATGGTCTCATGAATCATGATCGTCGGCGAGCGGCCGGTGACACCGACACGAACCTGATGAGCCGCCCGGTCGGCCAGGCCGACGGGAGAGGCGGACACTTGAATCACAGGCTAGCAGATTGGCGGCTGATCCAAAGCTATTAATTGGAGGTCCCGGTGCAAAACACAATTTGAAGCTGGGAATTCCATCCTTTCCGGAGTCGCACGGCCCAATTTGAAGCTGCTCATGGATTTTCCCACTGGCCCGCCTGTATGGGAGGGATGGGAGGAGGAAACGCGGAGGAAGCAAAGCAAACTGCACGGCCCACTTGCGGGATGCTGGCCAGCGTTTTGTTTGGGCTTCGGGGCGAGTCCACCACTTTTTTTTTTTGAAAGCTTGCACTCAGGGTGCTGCGTGGACCGTTGCTGTTCACGGAAAACGAATAAAATTAAGGGAAAGTCATTTTAACGTCCCTCGATAGGTACCAACGGATCCCATCCATCTAGATACTGGTCGGCTTGACAGGTGGGTCCACACCGTGCGGGTCCAAGCATGAAGATATGTGGAGCACAAGTTCGAAGGTCGGGCGAACGGATTCTGGCTGGATATCACAGGATACTTCTCGTAAACTGAATCGAATTGTTTTCCATGTAACAACCGATTAGGATTCGATCCTATCCGATTGTAATCCTAGGTTGTCAGTCTATATAAGGTGGCCAGGGGTGCCCTCGAGGATAACGCACCTCAACTCATCTAGCCTCAACTCTTGACACCTGCTATCAGTAATACAATCCACAAAAACACACAGGACGTAGGGTATTACTCTCTGGAGGTCGAACCTATCTAAACCTTGCTTCTATATGTTGCCATTCGAGTTCTTGGTCTTGCGATCTCCCCTGCTACAAATCTACCACCTCGGTAACCTCCTGGTGGACTGCCGGTTACTGAATCCGACAGTTGGCGCATCAGATAGGGCTGAGATCCTCCCTAGCGAGCTCGATGGCATCCCTCCTTGGCGTCATCTTCCCTGAGAGCATGAAAAACTTCCTTACCAATTCGATCCAGCTCTACTTCGGGAGCATGTCGGTGGACTCCGATTCTGCCGCCTCTATCGCCGATTCAGTGTTCGCCGCTAGCTCAGCATCTGTCCGATCTGCATCAACGGAGCAAGGTCTCCACCCGAGAATCATCACGTCGCTTGCCCACCAGATCGGTGATCTCTCTCTCAGAGAGGATCCCACACATCCTCGCAGCAACCAGCCCACCCATGCGCTCCGATCTAATCGTAGGGCTAGATCGCATCAGCAACATCATTGCTGAGTGCATCAATCTCTCTGAGGAGGCACTATGCCCCAAAAGGTCGGTGCCAGACCTTCCCCATGCCCCTTTTGTCCTTAAGAACTCGGCTGTCATGCTTTTCAAAAATCTCACGCAGTCGTTCCAGATCCAATCTGAAGATCCACCCGAACCCACCCAGTTTCTGGACTGTGGCGATCATCCAACACCTGCGGCGCTTTTACCCTTAGGACCTAAAAGCTATGTACTCTTTTTGCATTTTTACATTGAATAAATAAAACCTCATAGGTCCTTTTGGCCTTAGAGGTTCTTTTGTATGTTAATGTATTCGTCTCAAGGATATTTGTTATTTGTTCGTTTCCTTACTGTATTTATTCGCTGTGTAAAAGTATTTGTTCGGCTCATTAAATGTTTTTGCAAATACTTCCCTCACTTACCTGGATCAAACATAAATTCCACTATTCTCCAACCTTCTAATGTATTCCAAGGATTGAAACTGGATATGATAAATCATGATGATGACTATTCTTTGAATTTCACAAGTGCATCTACAAGTATAGAAGACGATTTCTCTTATGTTGTTGAGACAACAAATGATGATTATGTTACTTCTGTTGAGATGATGAAGATAGAAAAAGTTGACTTGATGTCACTAGCGGGATGTAAGTGTTCAATATATATAGTCTTTGTTCAAATAATTTCATCTTGTCACTAACAATTTTATGCATAATATTACTAGCATGTTAAAAGGTTGCTTCTTACCATGTTTCTTTATATTCTTTTGTTCTCACTTTACTAGGGTCAAGAGAAAATCAACTTTACTAATAGCAGCTCTTGAGAAAAGTGAAGACACAACTTTCTTTAATGAGCTGGTTATTTCAATTAACTTCAAAACATCAGAACTTTCAAAATTTTGCAAGAAAGAATCATTGATTAAGGATGCTTTACCCTTCAAACATCCTCAAGATACAACTGACCCTTTTGAATGCAGCAATTCAAAACTCTCAAAACTTTCCAAACTATCCAACAAGAAATCATTGGTTAAGGATGCTTTACCCTTTGAAAGATTCTCAAGATAGAACTGGATCTTCTGAATGCAGCAATTCAAAGCACAATAAGTACTATGGATTGTCTCTGAATGAACATGTGCAATGTTTTTTAGCATCACCTTCTGTTGACTTGTCAAATCTACAATCAGATTTTCCAAATTTTGATATCTTTAGTGATGCTGAAGAAACTGACAAATAGGAAGACATTGTAGAAGGAATACATGACTCTTTGCTTGACAGTTTGCAAAAAGGTTTCCATAATTGTGCTGAAATGCTTAGTCAGGAAGTTAATGATCAAAGTAGGACAAATAATAGGGTTAAGTTAATTTTTGCTACTGAAGTTGAGAATAAGCTTTTCAATTAATGGCATCTAATATCAATAAGGAAATAAGGTATTTAAACTAATTATTTCTTCTACAATAATATTTTGTTCATGTATCACAATAACTATATCAGACAATCTTTTGATTTCTTCTCTTTCTATATAGAAGCCAAAAGATTTTCCAGAATGGATATTGCTAGGTAGATTAGTACAAGCTGTCTTTGTCAACGATGACTGGTGGTTGGGTCCATTTTTGATGTCATGGACTGTTTCTCAAAAATGCTCTCATGGCACCAACAACTGATAGCTAATCTTGAGGGACATATTCATCAGAAATATTTTGAGCAGAACACGGTTCAAAGGATCTTGATGTCACCTAGAGGGGGGGTGAATAGTCAAATTGACAATTTATTCAAATTTCAACCCACCAAAACACTGCAGCTAGGGCTGGCCGATTAGACCAGTCTGCCTGACCGGTCAGACCGGTCAGGAGCTGTGTAGCACACAAAATGCTGCCCGAGTCTCTCTTCAACTTCTAGCACTAGCAAGGCTTGGATAGTAGCTTCTATGGATAATTTCTTGCTGGATAAAGCAGTTCCTACACACAAGAAAAGTACACCCAAGTAGATCGAAGCAGAAGTACAAATATTATGCTAGAAATTCACGAGTGAGGCAAACCAAAAGGAGATACAAGGATTTGTTTCTCCAAAGTTCAGATTCACCCCTGTGAATCCTACATCTCCCGTTGAGGTGCCTATTGGAATACGAGTCTAATTCAACTCTCTTCCAACAAGCAGGATCTCTTTCAACCACTTCCCTCGTTTCCACTAGTTTGATCCTTTTTCTTGTGGAGGCAAGATCGTAGCCCTTACAAACTTGCCGCTGCTCACCACAGCTTGGAAGCTAACCGGCGATGCCTAGCCGTGTAGGAGACACACCTCCAAGAGTAACAAATACTTGAATGCTTTCTTGACATCAACCACAAGTGCTCAAACTATGGTTTCTCTTCTCAGCTCACAATTGCTCTCAATTGACTTCTCTCTACAACCCAACTCACAATATCTCACAAGGATCACACAACCTCACAAAGAGGGGTTGGGGAGAGCTTTTCTTGGCTTTGACCTAGCTTAGAATGGACAAAGAACACTTTTTGGAAGCTCAGAACAGCAACCTCCAAATGAGGAGGTCGTAGGGTATAAATATGCCATTGCCCAAAAACTAGCCGTTAGGAACACTGGCTAGACCAGTCAGACCGGTCTAGTTCAAAAACTATCCATTGGAACAAAGTTTCGGAAATTTCCGCAAGTTTCTTCGAAAAATTCCGGAACTTCCGGAATTTTAAAAAAAACTTCCAAAATAATCCGGAGCTCTCAACTTAGCATCACCCAAAACACCTGGACCGGTCAGACCGGTCTCCGATCTGAGACCGATCTGATCGGTCTGGCTGTGTCAGCCCCAAAACTCTCAACACTCACCCTTGATTGGCCCAAAGAATGAACCAACCTTTGTTAGCTGATATGGAACTTTTAGCTCACTTAGAGGTTTTTCTCAAGGCCAAACTCTCATAGGTCAACTAAGAGCACTTTTGGTATTGTCAATTTGCTAATGTTGCATCCCTCTTGATAGTACATCATATCTATACTCACGAATAAATATAAACACTATATTTTCCACTTGATCTTGAAAGTCTTCATCCATGTCATATTTTGATCAATAATCATTTTGAGGGCTCTTGACATAGCTATCATCTTAAGCTAGTGACTTAGGATTCTCCTTAGTTCATGTAAAACATACTTGAATCCTTAAGCCACTCCATTTACCAATCAAACTAGATTAGATGCATTGCATTGCTTCTCTCGATAAGGCTTGACTTGATACCTCAAAATCCTCAAGAGATAGCCACTTCACCTTAGCATCGTTCATGGCTCAAGTCACCACTTGACTAAACCTTGCTTAGTACCTCGTTGCAAATCCCTTGCTTGATCTCTTCATCCATTCAAGCCATTATGAGTTTAGCTTTGCTTTTTACATCAACAATAAGATCCCATTTGAAATCCGCTTCAACTACTTGTTCTTGATTGGTAAAAAATCTCTTATAAGTTGCAAGCTTCCAATAACAAGACCAATGAATAACTAATGTTCATTTACTATATTCACATGAAGTCTTGCAACTATCCATTTATGAATATTGCTATTCTTTTCTTAATGATCCCTTTACTTTGTCAAACAAGCTATTATATGATTTGGAGAATCATAGTTCAACCATCATAGAATACATCCCCAAGTTTCAGTTTGCTCTTACTTGTCATTGATCTTTTATTTGTATTATGGGCTCACACACTTGCTTGCTATCTTCATTGCGAGCCATATGATACTCATTCAACACATGGGTCAATATTACAACATGGGTATTAAAGTAGAATCTTGCTCACAATCTTAGGCAACCAAGTTAGTTCTTTAATTGTTTGTCATTCAATTCACCAAAACCCACTTAGAGGTCTAGATGCACTTTCAAAAGTGGTTAGTATACTATTATTTTTCTTTTTTCTTATCACATGATTAATAAACTATTTACTCAAATATACTGTTGCTTGATTCTATTTTCCATTGTTTGTTCTGCAGAACATTCTTATGACCAAATCTTTAAATTTTGAACACTTTAAGGTGGATTTCCTTGAATCAGTTGGGTTTTCATTGTACAATGCTGGACTGGTAACCAAATTGTTGAACTAAATACAATTGCATACAATGTATAAATTTTCCTTGAGGTCATAATTTATTTTAATTCCAGGTACACATTCCGTGTTTCAACCAGAATCAGTGGCTTCTAATTTTTGTCAATTTCATGCACAATAGTTTTGATATTCTTGACCCAAATCCCAATCCTGATATAGCCAAACCGATTGTCCACTCCGTTATTTATAACTTTCACAAATTCTTCAACATTGGCTATCCAAATTGCATCAGTTACAATGTTACGGAATTTCAACTGAAATACAAATCAGTTCCAAAATACAAGTTCAGATTACACAATTATCATTGGTGACAATATTATTAATTCAAGCATACAAAAATTTTCTTTCAAACTAATAATATTATTTTGTTTCCTTGTATTTTCCAGATGATTCAGAAATTTTTGTGATACAGTTCATGCAAATCTACAATGGTACTAGGACATCAGCCTTTTCAAATGTAAGATTCCTGTGACTAATTAATTTATGGTTGTTAAAGGAATGAGCAATGTGTCTATGATGTATTCATACAAACCTTTTAAACTATTGTATTGCAGTAATATGAAAAATCTAATTATATAATGAGAACTATTATATTGATTCTGCTTTAAATTACGAAACAGGAAACATGAATTGTTTATTCAATATACTTCATACTTGTCTTCAACTTTATTAGTTTGTTCTAAAGAGTATAGAGATTTGTTCTGCCTCTTTATTAATTTGTTCTACGTATCTATTAATTTGTTTGAAATAGAAAGATACTTGTTCTCAAGTTGTTCTATTCATACTGTTTTAATATAAGAATTTTCTTTTTCTATTTACAAATTGTTGTTCCTGTTATGCAAAACAGGAATGGTTTGTTCAATACACTTGTTCAATATACTTCATACTTGTCAGCAGCTTTATTAGTTTGTTGGAAATAGCATACAGATTTGTTCTGCATCTTTATTAATTTGTTCCGCATATCTGTTAATTTGTTCGAAATAGAATATATACTTGTTCTGAAGCTGTTCTATTCATACTGTTTTAATATAAGAATTTTCTTTTTCTATTTACAAATTGTTATTTCTGTTATATAGGAGAATGTTATTGCAATGCGTGCTGAATTTCTATATCAACTTTGTACCAGTCAGTTCAACAAGACAAAATTAGAGTTTATCAGAAAATTCGTTAATGATAATGTAAGTTTTTAGAATCTAAAATTTCTATAAATACTATATCTTGAGACAAACTCATGAATTATTTTTATTTCTTGTTACAACAGGAACAAGAGAACATCTGAGTATTTGCATCTTCAAAACAAGAGAATAAGGACATATGATTGCAGTTCAAAAGTTTCCAATTATGCCGTAACTTTAATCTACTCTATTATTGCCTGAGTATTTCAAATGACTCACAAAACAAGATGTAGTGTTATCCAATTATGTAGTTTTTCAAATTAATACAACAAATTATTTGCATCTTAATATTATGTTTACAAGTGTGTGTGAATGAATAAAGAAGTTTAATGGTCAACGAGAGAAACAGTCAACGAAAAAAATAACAGAGCACACTACACACACAAACAGTTAACGGCGCACGCTAATTATTTGGTCCGGCCTGCGCTAATTAGTTGGGGGGCTGCTAGCTAGAAGGTGACAAACGCAGATTTGTCGCCTTTGGCGCACCTGTCACGGCGTATAATCATATACACTGAATCCAAGTATTACAAAGTCATGCGGGTGGCAATGTAAGCATTTGAGTAATGCAACATATATTCTGTTGATGGAAGACGATTTGGGTAGAAACAATAAAGTTTACCTTCAATTCAATTCGATCTCAAAATCCAGGATACATGCATATCCAGATTCTTGGAGACTGCGGTAGCCCCGGAAGCTAGGGCTGCATTCCGCGCGAGTTCCAAGCAAGATAAGCACATTAGTACTCCTTTTATTCTCTTTTATTAGACCTATTTCAGTTTGGTTTATTGACAAGGAGAACGACCCTACTTATAGTCCAATTAATCACGTCATTATATACTCTTGTTAGTGGAAACGATTTTCCGCAAGGGCTCCTCGGTACCGAGGTTATCATATACATTCACAAATTATTCTTTATAGAGTTACTCAGTTCATTTTCTTTTGATAGGATTATTTTCAAATTTGAAAAAAATTCTCTTTTGATAGTCTCATTTCAATCCAATTGTCCATCCATTTAATAGATGTCTCGAGTTTGACGCGCGACCCTTCATTCCTCTACGTGAGATTGGCTATGTGGGTATCAAGAAGTCTGAGCTTTAATGAATCATTTGTTTATGAGGTATAACTTATGGCATGGTTAAATAGGACTGTCAAAAGATAACGGAGGATACTGTGCAATCATCCCGTGCCATAACCAAGACGTCAATTCAAATCTCTATATAACGAAATCTAAGCCAAGCTCTAGCACTTCATTGGGCCACGTAGCCTGTTATTCCCTGCCGTCCGATTTTGATCGGGCCGTCCAAAAGCGAAGCGGGCGTAACATCTAGTGCGTTTCCAGAGCTTTCCCGATCGCCGCATTCCTCGACCCGTCGGCCGTCGCTCCTTCCCTGCCTCTCAGCCGCGACTCCATGTGACGAGCTTGCTGGCGGCGCTCGTCCAGGCGGCAGCTATGGCGGTAGTGGGGAGTCCCTAACGGAAGCGCTCCTACGCCGTGCACTTTGAGTACGAGGGCCGCGAGCCCGCGACCAGCAAGGACAAGGCGTGAGGCACAGGCACCTGGTGGTCGAGGACTCGAGGGCTCGAGGCGGCCGCACGAGGCACCTGGGCAATTGACCGGCCGCACTGCCCGGAGTGCCCGTGGCTAGAGGAAGGGCGCTTATCCTCCTCGTCCCTGCGCGTCCCTCCGGTCGGAGCGGCTGTTGACATGGACGACGCCCGATGAAATGCCTCCAAGACAAATTGCTCAGTGAAAACTCTAGGTCCAGACGTCCTCGGCCCTGGAACAAGGTGACAACAACATCCTCGGCCATGTCTTACTCGCGTTCCATGAAGACTGCTGCTGCTGCAAGTCGTCTTCTTGTAAGTACTTTGATTAAATTCTCTTGAAACTTTTTGTGTTTCTTTTTGGTGCTAATATCTTATATGCAGATGCATGCTGCATGTTCATATGTGCTGATCCATGTGTGGGCCGCATGATGGAGAGGACGCCTATGTACAGAGGATGGTTGCTGGTTATAGTGCGACGTCCACTACCAGCGGGCAGCCCTCACCGAGCCGTGTGTGTGGCTGGGTCATCCTTGACGTTTGTGCTTGTGGACCTATAGGTGCAGCAGTTTGAAATCACTGCCGACAGTCATTTTTGCAATGCTGCCACAACTTAGTCAAGCCGCTCTATATGTATTTGATGAAATGCACAAGCATGGTACAGTCAGTCGCAGCTGTGGCTGATGAACGCATATAAGCTCCAAGAGCTAGAATGCTAGATTTTTTTCGAATCGAGGCTGCCCCCATTCCCATTACTGAACGCAACAGAAATTCCAGAGTTTGGTACAGAAACAGTTAGGGGGAAAAGAAAGACGAAAGCCTAATACTCCTAACCTGATTCAAGCTAAGAGACTAGGCTACACCTCGAACACACGACAACTGATCACCAACTCCAAGTAGAGTTCTAGAACAGAAATCTAACAACACTAGATTTCTCACAGCCCACGATCGCTGCGAAACAGACATGGATCGACGATTGTGAGAAAATGGACAGATTTCGCCAGACTTCCGGTCATCCCCTCCTCCTTTTTCCTCTTCTTCCTCACGCTTCCTGATCGGTGTTGTCGCCCTGGCCCGGGTCTTCAGGTGCAGGTAGCATCAGTGTCGGAGCTCCTCCTTGCTTGGCCATCAGTGTCAGCTCTTCAGAATGCTAGATGATAGATAATGGTAAGTACAAACAAATTATTACTTATTTCCTGCCCCTTTTCCATCTGTAAAAGTTCATGCCCAAGACACTTACTTTAAGCCTTAATATTACTATAGAGAAATTAAAAATGATGATCATATCTTGGATTGTTATTGTTTTTAGTAAGCTATAATATCCAAAAAAGAATTTATAGTGCTGCAATCGAGAACTTTCTCTTTGGCAAGTTTATTCAGCAAAGCAAAGTAGTCAATGCAAGTCACTAATATTTAGTTTAGTTCAAGTATCACTGTATTCACCATGAGCTCTGTAATATGAGTACTCACCTTTTGAATCATACGGTTAGTGGCCAGTTTATTCTGCAAAGCAAAGTTATATTCTTGAAGCTACATGGAAATTCTTCTCCCGCCTCCTCATTTCCCCTTTTTTTAATTCATGCAGGTGTCATCCTAACTTGATGACAGCCAAAGTTGGCTGCTGCTGCAGTGTTGGATATAAAGTACATATGCCATTTCGTCCTAATACTTCATAGTTCACTCAAATAACAAAGCATAATTTAAAGTACTCCTACAATTCTAGAATGGCATAACACCTGAACTTCACTTTACTAAATACTTATTATAGTTGTAATTTACTCATCTTCTAATATGTTTCTATTTTTCAAAAAAAATGTCTTTGCTACAAACTCCCTGCTTCGTACGTACCGCACAATACTTAATAAAGTAATTTTCTGTTCAAAACGGTAATGTCTTCTACAGCATCCTTGAACTTTGGTACCAAAATGTTCCTACAAAGTTTGCATACACACCTCTTTTACTAGAATTGTTATCTCATCTGTTACATAAATTAAACAAACTTTGCTTAGTTCGTAATTATCTGTCTGTACTCAAATTTGTCAGTATAAGGTAACGTTGCTGGCCTGTACAATGTATGTATGGTGGGCTGGCACGCTCCAAGCCAGACGCGGCAAAGCCGCGCTAGCTTTTTTAGTAGGCCTATGAAAAGAGAAAAATTCAGTTTTGAAAATATATCTACTAAAAGAGAATACAGGGACTCAGGGAGTATGACAACAAAATCCATAATTAAATCTCCACCACAAATGTCAGTTTGGGGCACAACTTACATAAATGTTTTTAATGCATTGGATTAGCATCTTGTGGTCTTGATTCATAATTTTTAAGGTTGCACGGAGTAGATGGTTTGCACCAGATACGTTTCCGTTACTTCTATGATTCGAATAGATTATGAAACAATCATTCTTCATGATCAATTGATGCTACTCATTATTTATTCAACACACTTTTACTTAACAAGTCCCAACACGCATAGAGTAGGCAAAAGATACTAGAGTGTCCTCAAAGCTACTGCGCACACAAGACTACCGAATTATTCTTGAGGCAGTACAGGGACAAGGAGAAGCTTCTCCGTCCGGTGCACGGTCAACCCAAATGATTCTGACATATCAATCCCTCTATCCTTCGATTCAGGTGGCAGCTCCCAGTTGAAATGGTACACGAGGTTCGCCAGCATAATCTCAACAACAGAAATTGCAAAGCTTATACCTGGGCAAATCCTTCGCCCAGTCCCAAATGGAAGGTAGATGAAATCATTCCCCCTGTACTCCATAGCAAAGGCACTGCCGCCTTCCATGAACCGCTCCGGCATGAACTCTTCTGCGCTCTCCCAATAGTTAGGATCCCTAGCAAGAGCCCATGCATTGACGATGACACGTGTCCCAGAAGGTATTGTGTAGCCCTCTATGTCGCAATCAGCCATGGATAGGTGGGGTGCAAGAAGCGGAGCTGGTGCATGGAGTCGGAGTGTCTCTTTAATGACTGCCTTCAAGAAGGCTATGTCATTGGCATTCAGATCATCTTCAGTAATCATGTCTTTCCCCTTTGGTATAGCCATCCTCACCTTGGTTTGTAGCTTGGTCATGAGGTGGGGGTTTTGCATGAGCTTAATCATCGCATATTCCAGCACTATGAATGATGTATCTGTGCCAGCTTCGAACATGATCTACATAGGATGCATGAGAACCAACGTTAGCTTGTTTGTAAAAACAGTAACTTTATTATGTCTATTTCCGGAAAAAGAATGCTGCATGCATAATTTAAAGGTCATACCGCCAGTTGTGCCTTTACATGGTCCCTTGTGAGATTGTACTCTTTCTGAACAGAGAGCAAAACATCAATGAAGTCGCTTTCCTCGTCCCCAAGTTGTGACTCCCACCTTCTTTCGTGATCATCGATGAGCTTATCCAGCAACTCGTTCCATCCCTCGTTCACTTTCTGGGCCTTAGCGCACACCATCCTCTTGATCATGCCCACCTTCACCAAGCCTGGGAAGTAGTCCTCAATGTTGAAACCCCCCATGAGCGCCGAGTTCGCCTCAATCAGCTCCCGGAACAGCTCGTTCCGGCCTTCCTCCCTGAAAAACTTGCCCGACACGGCGTGGCACACGATGTCGTTGGCAAAGGAGTTTAGCAGGCCGCTCAAGTCGATGGCCATGCCTGGAGCTGCAGCGGCCGCCTTGCGGATCTTGGCCATGACCAACCTCACCTGTCGTTACCAAATCCGTCATGTAGAGGGAGAGTGAGCGGATTTCAGTACAGTGAGGTGACAACTAATGGAACAAGTGATTAATCTTTTGTTACTAACTTTTAGTCAGCAGATCAAATATAGACTAAGTCATGTAGTGATGCGATTTAAATTCAAGGCATCAAGTGATTTACCTCTTGCTCGCGGGCGTGGCGGTAGGCCCAGACTTTCTTGTTGGTGAGGAGGTGCGTGGTGGCGATCTTCTTGACCTGGCGCCAGTGCTCGCCGTAGGGGGCGAAGGCGACGTCGCTGGAGCCGTAGAAGAGGATGTCGGCGACGGGGGAGTAGGCCCGGGACGCGAACACCTGGTCGTGCGTGCGCAGCACGGCCTGCGCCGCGCGCGGAGAGGAGATGACGAGCGTAGGGACGGCGCCGAGGCGGAGCAGCATGAGGCCGTCGCGGCTATGCTTGGCGGCGAGGTCGCGGAGGGAGATGTGCGGGAGGCGCCCGACCAGGTGCAGGTGGCCGATGACGGGCAGCCTGCGCGGCGGCGAAGGGAGCCTGCCCAGCAGCTGCTCCCGGTCTCTCGCGGCGGCAGACGACGCCGTCAGGCGGCGGCGGCGCAGCAGCAGCAGGAGGATCACAGGGCATGCGAGAAGGAGAGAGTAGTAGATCAGCGCTGCTCGTGGAGGCGGCGATTCGCGGAGCAGCTCATGGACGCCATGGTGGTGAGCATCATCCTGCAACATCTGAGCCATGGCTCTGCGGCAAACACTACTGCTTGGATCGAACAGGAATGACGATCCACTGAATCGTGCCGTGTCTTCCTTCGTGACTACTCCTATATTATATAGCTGAATAGCTCCAGTGTCTGAAGATAGCAGCGACAGCAAGTCATACTCACACGTCACCTTTGTCCAGCGGTGCACTAACTTATTTTTAGCACCCGTCACATCGAATGTTTAGATACTAATTAGGAGTATTAAACGTAGACTATTTACAAAACCCATTACATAAGACGAATCTATAGGAGTATTAAACGTAGACTATTTACAAAACTCATTACATAAGACGAATCTAAATGGCGAGACGAATGTATTAAGCCTAATTAGTTCATGATTTGACAATGTGTTGCTACAGTAAATATTTGCTAATGATGGATTAATTAGGCTTAATTAGGCTTAATAGATTCGTCTCGCCGTTTAGATTCGTCTTATGTAATGGATTTTGTAAATAATCTACGTTTAATACTCTAACTAGTATCTAAACATTCGATATGACACGTGCTAAAAATAAGTCAGTAGAAGAAAACACGTGCGTGTACTTTTAGAAAGAAAAAATCTAACTTTTGAAGGAAAAGAAAGAAAAATCTAGCGCAGCAGCCAGTACGGTCACGTGTGCGTTCTTGTCCCATACAGCAACTGGGATCGATCAATGCGTGCCTGTGCATGGCATGACATGGAAGTATTTGGCTAGGCACCATAAATAGAACTTTTTCCAGGTAAGGTTTTGGAGGATCGTAAGGACGACCGGAGGGGGATGAATGGGAGCTAAAAAAAATTCTTTACGAGAACAAGGTCTATATCCCTAACATAACCCCAAAGCACATCGTGCGTTCAATCGTCAAGATGACGCAAGTCAACTCGTGACAAGCTCTCCCTAGAAACGATAAGAGACGCACAAATCACAGCGGAAATATAGCATGAATCGACTCCATCAAAATTGCACAGATGAGACAAAACAAAAATACTACTAACCACTTACTTAACTAGGTATGGAAGGATTAGTAATAGATTAAATAAACTACATAAATTTAGTAAGATAAACCACCAAACAAGTAGTTAAATAAGGTGACATAGATTAATTAGCTAAGTGAAGGAATTAATAGAGAACTAATCGTAGCAAGAGAAAAAAAAAGCTCACAGGTTGACACGGTTTGCTTCTCACCTGGACAATTGCTATTGGGCTGCGTGCCCCTGCTACTTCCTGTTGGCCTACCTGGCCTTGCTAGGCCTGCCTCACGTGAAAGGCCTGCTTGGCCTGTGAAGCGAACGATCTGCTGGACTGCTTGGTCAGCTACGCTCGCCCCTGGGCTGCCTACTCCCGCAAGCTGGGTCTGGTGCGGCCTGCTGACGGCCCGTTGCACTGCTTCGTTGCACGTGAGCACGAGCGCTGCTGCGTGCACGGCACGTGCGCTTGCGCCATCTTGCCTGATGCTCCGCTATCCAGAGAACCTGCGCGAACAGAGACAGGAACACCAAGAACAACCGAAGAACAATAACAAACTTCAAATCATAAGATCTCCTCCCATACTTCGCGGATCGACATGAAACTTGAGACACGGATGCAATACCCCAAGGGCAAATAGATCCATGAAACAAATCCTGAAAAGCTCAAGAATTCATCACTAATTTTGGAGAAAATCGAAACCCTAACTCAAGAACACGATTTGGGAAAATTCAAAATTCAAGCCGGATTCGTGAGGGATTTGAAGGGGGATCATATCAAAGATGCTTCTTAAGGACCTAGCAACATTTCCCTTCAACCAATCTCACGAGATTCGAGCTCAAATACGAAGAACAATAAATCCCCAAAAATAGCTCCGAAAATAGCGAAATAGAAAAACGCTCGGGAGACAAAGATTTAGCACGAATTGAGACATCAAAACACAACTAAATCATGAGGACAACATCTTTACAAGATGAAGACTAGCCTCCTCCCTTCATCCACCCACTAAAGATGAAGAAATCAAGAGAAAAGAGTAATCACTCTCTAATCTCCCTCTCTCCTCTCACTTTAAGCACATGACTAGCCTCTAAGCAAATAGATAATGAGTTGCTAAGCAAAGAGGTGCTGAAATAACCAGCCCCCCATCCCTATTTATAGTCCAGGATGAAAGACTATACTACACCTACAGCTACAACTAAGATAACTACCCACGCAGGGGTATTTTGGTCCAAGTTTTTATCCGTGCATCGGACGGACACGCCGCCTTCACGACTTTGCTTCGCCTCGACGCAAGCTTCGCGATGACGCACGTGCCCTCCTTCTCGAAGCTCCGGCCGCACCGGGCTCGCCCCCGGTTTTGAGGCTCAAACTGGGAAACCTGCTTGCGCAGTGGTTTTGAGGCCCAAACCACCCAAACCATCCATTGACGCGTGTCCAGCCTCCGCCAAGCCTCCCGCTTGACTCGACCGACGTCGTCTCCATCCTGTCATGCCCTCTCGCCATTCCGTGCACCATGTGGACCGCCCGTGACTTCGCCCGGACTCCTCGGGTCCATCGGTCCAAGCCTACTCGTGTTCATCCTTCACCGCCCTTGGTCCATCGGCATGAACCTTTCGCTTGACCTTCACCGCACGCCGTCGACCGCCACGTCGCATCCTACACCTGCACATCACAAGCCAAGAGCAACATCAAACCAACACAACGTTGTCAATCACTCATCATCCAAGGGTGACCACCATTGGTCCTCAATCTCCCCCTTGATGAGTGCATTGACAACACCCCACAAATTCATGGTATTGAAACAAAAAAACAAGAACCTCAAAATAGAAAAATCTCAGTCCCCTAAGATAAGGGCAACGGCTCTACACAACTGAGACAAAATCATTTGATCCCTCAAGAAGAGATAGAAAACGGGCTCAACACCAATCACATGAAAATCCAAACTCAAATCAAAAAACCGGCTCCTCAAGAAGAGGTAAACAGCTCAACGCGACCGGTACAAGAGCATAAGAGCATAACAAGAGCACATCAACAACTCACAAGCATAAGAGCATAACAAGAGCACATCAACAACTCACAAATACTCCCCCTGAACATATGCACTCCCCCTGAAAACATGCATACATGCAAAGTCTCCCTCTTGACAGATGAAAGAATTTGTGTAGATTTCTCTCCCCCTTGTTGACAATGCAACCATCAAGAAAAGGATGAAAGCACAAAATGCATGCCATGGAAATGCAGAACCTAACAAGCTTCTCAAATATATCACAATGCACTCTCAAAGGCTACTAGGGAGATAAAGCTTGATAGATCATAAGAAACAATAGCATCGCCAACAAGATGATATCAAGTTACAACAGTGGAGGTGAAGCAAGTATCAAGTTTCAGCAATGTATAAAAAGATCACCACATGAGCATTCACCTAGTTAAGAATCACCCAAGCAACAATAGACTAGTCCATCAAGAGCTCATACTAGGAAAATCCATTCTCAACAAGAGATCATTGCAAACACCCACATATGCATCACAAGTCATGTTTAAAGCTTGTTGAAACCAAGTGTCTACTTCTTTTGGTAGACATCTTGTAACAACTAAGCAAGCAATAATATCACATTAAGCACAAAAACTTGGTGAATTTATGAAGTTTTCAGCATATTTCTTTTTAGTATTCACACAAAGCAAAATACATGAAGTGCCTTTGCGGCACAAAGAAGCCATGCTTCCCCAAGGGGTGCATCATGGGCTAAACATTTGCAATGATACCTAGATCTTTGACCCAATTGAAAAGAACATGAATTCCAAACATAAGCTAGATATGGAACCAGTATTCAACCAAGGGCAAACCATAACCAAGCATCTACTCAGGGGTTATAAGCAAGTTAATAGAGTAGAATTTAGCATTGAATTTCAAAAACAGTTATCTCAACAAGTATACAATATCATCAAGAGCATAACTGCACATTGCATCAAAATCACCAACCACAACACTACCTCACAGGTAGCATAAGGGAGTACACAAGATATATAGGAGAAGCTTATCTAGTGCAACATGATACAAAATGCAATATGATACAAAATGCATGGAAACTAAGCTAAAATGATACAGATGAACAACATGCCATACCCAAATGTGAACTAAGGTAAAGCATGACATGATGTTCATATGTATCATCCTCCATATTATATCACAAAAGATAGCATGATAAGATATACATGAAGAACTCAAAGCTATCATAAACAAGTGACTATCCTACCAGGTTTTGTAAAAAAAAATGATACAAGTATAATACAAGAGAAGCTCTAAAAAACCAACTCAAAAAGGAAAGCAAACACCCAACTCCCCCCGCAAACGAGCAAAAGTGGCTTGATCCAGGGGTTTGGTGAAAATGTCCGCGAGTTGGTTTTGGGTAGCAATATAGCCAAGGTCAATATCCCCTTTCTCAACATGATCTCTCAGAAAATGATATCTCACATCAATGTGTTTAGTTTTTGAGTGGAGAACGGGGTTCTTAGCTACACTAATGGCACTCGTGTTGTCACAAAGAAGGGGTACACAAGTAAAATCCAAACCAAAGTCTCTTAAAGTGGAAATCATCCAAAGCACCTGAGAACAACAGCTAGCAGCAGCAACATACTCAGCTTCGGTGGTAGACTGAGCAACACTAGATTGTTTGCGAGAAGACCAAGAGACCAAAGACGAACCGAGAAACTGGCAAGTACCTGAGGTAGACTTGCGATCCAAGCGACACCCAGCAAAGTCCGCATCGGAGTATCCCCGGAGCGTGAGTGTCGAGGAGGCAGATCACCACAAACCGAACTCAGGGGTAAAGCGGAGATACCTCATGATCCTCTTCACTGCTTGACGGTGAGATGTCCTCGGTGAAGCCTAAAAACGAGCGCACAGACACACGACGAAGTGTATGTCCGGCCTTGTCACCGTCAGGTACAAGAGGGAGCCGATCATGCTTCTGTACTCCTTCTGGTCCACTGGTTCGCCATCTTCATCCGCATCTAGTGCCGTCGTCGTACCCATGGGTGTGGAGAGTGGCTTAGCATCAGCCATGTCAAACTTCCTCAACACGTCCTTCGTGTACTTCCCTTGGTGCACGAAGGTTCCTTCCTTGCTTTGCTTGATCTGTAGCCCGAGTAAGAAGGTCAACTCACCCATCATCGACATCTCGAACTCCCTGCTCATGTCATCTGCAAACTTGACAACCAAAGTATAAGAAGAACCACCAAAGATAATATCATCCACGTATATCTGAATAATCAATAAGTCATTGCCTTGCCTGAGGAAAAAGAGTGTTTTATCAACTGATCCCATTTCAAACCCATTCCCAAGCAAAAAGGATTTCAATCTAGCATACCACGCTCGGGGTGCTTGTTTTAGGCCATAGAGAGCTTTCTGGAGTTTGAAAACACGATCAGGATATTTAGGACTCTCAAAACTAGGGGGTTGTTTCACATACACTTCCTCCTCTATGAAACCATTTAGGAAGGCACTTTTCACATCCATTTGGAAGAGCTTAAAACCTTTAGCCACAGAGAAGGCTAGAAGGATTCTAATTGCTTCCAAACGGGCAACATGGGCAAAGGTTTCCTCATAATCTATCCCCTCTTTTTGGCTAAAACCTTGGGCAACCAACCTCGCTTTGTTTCTCACAATCAACCCATCCTCACCTTGTTTGTTTTTGAAAACCCATTTTGTTCCTATAGGATGGCAATTTGGAGGTGGTTCAACTAAAACCCAAACCCTGTTTCGCTCAAAGTTCTCCAACTCCTCATGCATGGCATTAATCCAATTTGAATCAGATAAAGCATGTCCAATATCTCGGGGTTCGAAAGAGGCAACAAATGCAGAATGTGCAAAGTGTGAAATCTGCCTAGAGCTGTGCCTAGTGGTGCGTTCATGTAAGTTACCGATCATCTGTTGTGGAGGATGACGACGCTGAATGTGCCGTGGAGCCTCTCGCTCTGAAGTCGCCTCCCCCTCAACAGCAGCTGGATCACTCTGATCTTCTTCTTCTTCATCCTGTAGTGGTACTGGTTGATGGCTTGAAGTAGTGGAAGTAGAGGTAGGGCCATCAACTCTCGTAGTCGAAGTAGAAGGTACAGGTGCAACAGCTGGAGCTCGGTCAATCTCATCATCCTCTTTCTCACCACCATCTACACGCTCTTCCTCTTCCTCAAATATGCTTTGCCCCATTTCATGTTCACCTGCAACTTCAAAGACAGGAGTTGTGCAAGGCATAGTTTCATCGAATGTAATCTCACAAGTTTCCACGATCCGGTTAGTTTCAAGGTTAAGCACACGATAAGAATGACTATGAGAAGCATAACCAAGAAAAATCCCATCCGTAGAACGAGACTCAAATTTATCCAAATTTCCTTGCTTGAGAATGAAACACTTGCAGCCAAACACCCTCAGGTGACTTACTTTGGGGGAACGTCGATGCATCAGCTCATAAGAAGTTTTCTTCAGGAAACCTCGCAAAAAGATTCGATTGGACACATAGCAAGTAGTGTTGACGGCTTCGGCCCGAAATTTTCTAGGAGTCCTATGCTCATCAAGCATCGTCCTAGCCATTTCACAAAGGGTCCAGTTCTTCCGTTCAACAACACCATTCTTAGGAGGGACATAAGGCGATGAAAACTGGTGTTCAAGACCAAGATCATTGCAAAAGGATTTAAAACGAGCGTTCTTGAATTCTGTGCCATTGTCACTGCGGATAGCTCTCATGGCATATTTTGGTCGCTCGTTTCTCAACCTCAAGATCAAATCTCGAACAAAAGGAAATGCCTCATCCTTAGATTCCATGAAGAAAACCCATGAATACCTCGAAAAATCATCAACGATCACAAGCACATACCACTTCCCACCGACTGAACAAACATGAGCTGGACCAACAGTGTCCATATGCAACAGCTCGCCTGGATGTTCAGTCATCACCTGATTCAGAGGTGGATGGGAAGCCGCAACCATCTTCCCATGTCGACAGGGAGCACAAACAAGATCTTTCTCAAACTTTAATTTGGGCAAACCACGAATAAGATCCAAAGTACTCAAGCGGGAAAGCAAATCAAAGCTCAAATGACCCAATCTCCTATGCCATTTCCAAAGTTCAGAAGATGAGCCAGCCACTAAACACCGAGAGAGACCAAATGAATTGAAAAAATCAACTCGAAACACTTGACCCTCGGGGACGATCATACACACAAGATCGCCTCGAGAGTCTAAAATCCTTGAGGTCCCTTGCTTAAAACGGATCTCAAAACCATCATCAAGCAGTTGCGACACAGAGAGCAAATTGAAACCAAGAGAATCAACTAGAGTAACTCGCTTGAGCATGAAATTCTCACTCACCTTGATAACACCTTCAGACAACACCTTTCCTTTGCTATTATCCCCGAAAGTGATGTACTCCTTGGTCATCACCGGGGTGAGGCTGGAGAACCATCTGTGATCACCGGTCATATGTCGAGAGCAACCGGAATCAATAAGCCACGTGTTCTCCAGGTCTCCGACCTGCTCAAACAAAGGGAGACCAAGGATGAGCAAATGACTCAACACTGGGGTTAGAAAAATAAGTAGAATACCAGTGTCGAACCATTTGCTCAAGAGTGGGGTTATCAAAATCAACCATCTCTCGTCTCACAGGAGGACTACGGCCAACGCTAGGGGGAAAACGTGGTCCGTTGTAGCTCCGAGACTCAAAGCCACGGCCATATTGTCCTGGGCCATATTGATCATGGCGAGGAGCATGCCTAGCAAAAACACGTGAAGGAGCAAAACGCACACTATCCACACGACGAGGTGGAGGAGCTGCTCTAGGCGCATGTACACCATGAGAAGGGTGGTACATGTCCCTGTTGCCCCACTCACGCTCACGCCTCAAAGACTTTTTCTTGCGAAAGCAAAACTCCTCAAGGTGACCCCATCTCTTGCAATACTCACAGTGGAATCTAGCAGGCTGTTTTGGCTGAGGATTCACTCTAGGTTGTGGCTTGTCTTGGGGTTTTGGTGGAGGTTTCTTAGGAGCAATTTCTGGAAGTGTGTCAAGTTTGTTCTTGAGGTGGTTTGGCTTTTCCACCCAAATAGCTTTCTTGGGTGCTTTAGGTGGTGTCTCAATGAAAATTCCATCTCTCACACACTCAGACAAGTTTTGCTCACAAGCTGGATTGGGTTGCTCTCTATTTTTAGTGGGTGACTCTCGAGGGGTGTAGTCAATTGGTGGCTCACACTGATTGTAGCTTGATTTCTTTCTCTCACCACTGTTTTGACCCACCTTCTCACACAACCCATCAAAGAACTTGTGCAACCTATTAAAAAGACATCCCTTCATAAACGAACCAAGCCCAAAACCATCAGCCCTTTTGAACTCCTGAATCATCATGCCTAGCTGAGGTTCCCTACTTGACACCCAACTAAGAACAGTAAGCAAGTAGGAGTTTTCATCCTCAACATGTTGCAAATTAAGCTTGAGTTCAGGACAAACAGTGCATTCAGGAAGTTTAGATCTAGCAATAAACTCAGACTTTTCTAAAGCACTAAGCTTAGCACATGCATCATCCAACTGAACTTGCAAAGCAGGGCAAGACTTACATGCACCAAGCAAAATAGGCCTAGTCTTGACCTCATCTAAAGCAGCCCTAGTCAAATCCAATTCATCTACCAACAAAGCATGCTTAGATTGTAAAGATGCAAGACTAGCCATATGAACACCACATTCATCACACTCAACAACATCAGAAACAGTAGAAGCAGATTTAAGCATATCTATCTCAATCAAGGCACTTTCTAACTTAGCCTTAAGCTCAACTCGCTCTTTAGCAGCCTTCTTAAGCAGTTTATCTTGATTGATTAGGCAATCATTAAGTTGTTCTACTTCTAGAGCAAGTTGTTCAGGAGTAGGCTTTACCTCAGTTTCTGTGTCGGAGTCACTTTCCTTGTCATCCTTCTTGGAGTTGAGAGCCATGACACAGTACCCGTCGCGGTTCTTGCCGGAGTAGAAGCAGAGGCCATTGAAGTTCTTGCCGTCCTTCTTCTTTGCCTTGCGGTCGTCGTCCTCCTTGCTTGAGCTTGAGTCGGTGTGGTCGTCGGTGTCGGAGTCGACGTCGCTGAGGGAGGTGATGAAGGCACGTGCTTTGGCCTTCTTGCGATACTCCTTCTTCTCGCGGTTGGTGTACTTCTTCTTCTTCTTCTTGGTGTCGTCCTTGTTCTTGTGCTTGTTGTAGTCGTACTTGCTCTTGGTTTTGTTCTTGTCGGGGCAGTCGGCGGCGAAGTGGCCTGGCTTGCCACAATCGAAGCAGTTGTTGTTGTTCCTTCGCCTGTTCTTGCGGTTGTCGTTGAAACGCATGAATCGCCTCGTGATCAAGGCGAGCTCATCATCATCAAGAACATCTAGCTGCTCCTCTGAAACAGAAACCAAAGAAGACAAGGCAAACGTCATAGAAGAAGAGTTACTCAAAGACTTAGGCTGTCCAGAGCCTGACATGAGAGCCATACTATTTGGATCAGTAGGGCCTCCTTGTTTGGCTCGGAGCCTCTTGTCAACCTCCGTGGATTTCAACTTGGCAAAGAGTTCATCAGTGGAAAGTGTTTCATAATTCGGTGACTCGATGATAGCATCAACCTTCGTACCCCACACTTCGTGATCCAAGGCATGCAGGAGCTTTAAAGCTCTATCATGATCAGTGTAGGGTAAGACGGTGATATTTGCTTTCATCTTGTTTACAATAGCCAAGAAACGCTGAAACAAAGCATCGGCAGACTCACCAGGCAAATGAACAAAGTTCTCATACTCACGCCTATAAGTCTCAAAGAGTCTAGCCTTCACCTGACTGTTTCCCTCATGGAAACTCTGAAGTCGAGACCAAATCTCATGAGCAAGAGAGATCTTCGACTCGATCGAACTCAGCACGACTCAGACTCTCAAAGAGAATATCAACCGCCTTGCTGTTGGCGTGATACTTATCCCTTTCATCCTGAGTCACACGAGTAGCAGGAATCACATAAGTCACATCCTGAGTGATTTCCCAAACCCCTGCTCCCCTACTATTTAGATGGGCTCTCATGCGAGTTTTCCAATATCGATAATAAGAGCCATCAAACTAGGGTGCAGTGGTCGAGGAAGAACGCTCAGAGGTCGCCATAATAGATTTTGAAACCGATTAGGGTATGGGGAAACCTTAACCGGCTCTGATACCAATTGAAGGACCGAAAGGTCGACCAGAGGGGGGGTGAATGGGAGCCAAAAAAAAATTCTTTACGAGAACAAGGACTATGTCCCTAACATAACCCCAAAGCACACCGTGCGTTCAATCGTCAAGATAACGCAAGTCAACTCGTGACAAGCTCACCCTAGGAACGATAAGAGACGCACAAATCACAGCGGAAATATAGCGTGAATCGACTCCATCAAAATTGCACAGATCAGACAAAAAAAAATACTACTAACCACTTACATAACTAGGTATGGAAGGATTAGTAATAGATTAAATAAACTACATAAATTTAGTAAGATAAACCACTAAACAAGTAACTAAACAAGGTGACATAGATTAATTAGCTAAGTGAAGGAATTAATAGAGAACTAATCGAATTAGCAAGAGACAAAGAAAAGCTCACAGGTTGACACGGTTTGCTTCTCACCTGGACAATTGCTATTGGGCTGCGTGCCCCTGCTACTTCCTGTTGGCCTACCTGGCCTTGCTAGGCCTGCCTCACGTGAAAGGCCTGCTTGGCCTGTGAAGCGAATGATCTGCTGGGCTGCTTGGTCAGCTACGCTCGCCCCTGGGCTGCCTACTCCCGCAAGCTGGGTCTGGTGCGGCCTGCTGACGGCCCGTTGCACTGCTTCGTTGCACGTGAGCACGATCGCTGCTGCGTGCACGGCATGTGCGCTTGCGCCATCTCGCCTGATGCTCCGCTGTCCAGAGAACCTGCGCGAACAGAGACAGGAACACCAAGAACAACCGAAGAACAAGAACAAACTTCAAATCATAAGATCTCCTCCCATACTTAGCAGATCGACATGAAACTTGATACACGGATGCAATACCCCAAGGGCAAATAGATCCATGAAACAAATCCTGAAAAGCTCAAGAATTCATCACTAATTTTGGAGAAAATCGAAACCCTAACTCAAGAACACGATTTGGGAAAATTCAAAATTCAAGCTGGATTCGTGAGGGATTTGAAGGGGGATCATATCAAAGATCCTTCTTAAGGACCTAGCAACATTTCCCTTCAACCAATCTCACGAGATTCGAGCTCAAATACGAAGAACAATAAATCCCCAAAAATAGCTCCGAAAATAGCGAAATAGAAAAATGCTCGGGAGACAAAGATTTAGCACAAATTGAGACATCAAAACACAACTAAATCATGAGGACAACATCTTTACAAGATGAGGACTAGCCTCCTCCCTTCATCCACCCACTAAAGATGAAGAAATCAAGAGAAAAGAGTAATCACTCTCTAATCTCCCTCTCTCCTCCCACTTTAAGCACATGACTAGCCTCTAAGCAAATAGATAATGAGTTGCTAAGCAAAGAGGTGCTGAAATAACCAGACCCCCATCCCTATTTATAGTCCAGGATGAAAGACTATACTACCCCTACAGCTACAACTAAGATAACTACCCACGCAGGGGTATTTTGGTCCAAGTTTTTATCCGTGCATCGGACGGACACGCCGCCTTCACGACTTTGCTTCGCCTCGACGCAAGCTTCGCGATGACGCCACGTGCCCTCCTTCTCGAAGCACCGGCCGCACCGAGCTCGCCCCCGGTTTTGAGGCTCAAACCGGGAAACCTGCCTGCACAGTGGTTTTGAGGCCCAAACCATCCATTGACGCGTGTCCGGCCTCCGCCAAGCCTCCCGCTTGACTCGACCGACGTCGTCTCCATCCTGTCATGCCCTCTCGCCATTCCGTGCACCATGTGGACCGCCCGTGACTTCGCCCGGACTCCTCGGGTCCATCGGTCCAAGCCTACTTGTGTTCATCCTTCACCGCCCTTGGTCCATCGGCATGAACCTTTCGCTTGACCTTCACCGCACGCCGTCGACCGCCACGTCGCATCCTACACCTGCACATCACAAGCCAAGAGCAACATCAAACCAACACAATGTTGTCAATCACTCATCATCCAAGGGTGACCACCATTGGTCCTCAGGTTTTGGAGCATTGTAAGGATCGGTGCTCGCCTAAGATGGAAGGGATAAATTAGGCAACTACTTAAACTAGATCATGCTATGAAGATATGCAATTATGGTTGATGTAGTGTGAAACTCTCGTCTCAAAACAAGTTTTGCAACCTATATCCAATCCAAGCAAGATACTACGCTAAGAAAAGTAATGACACACATGTTGCAAGTATGAAATGCGGAAACGTAAGAGGTGAGGATGAGGGGAACCATATTCTTGACATGATGATTTATTCCGTGGTATCAGTAAGCACTAAGCCACCACTAGTCCACGTTATTGAAGCACTCACACAAGAGTATTACTTCCCGATTACGAGTCTCTTCCAAGACACCCCTTGACTTGCCACAAAGGCTTGGCTATTAAGACTCACGCCAAGTTCCCCGGTCACCTTGATGCCGTCTCCACTAAGGAGTTTCTCCACGAAGGAAGGGGGTCTCTACGCCACCCACACACGGTCGTCGATGCCGCTCCACACCAAATCGGAGGGTCGAAGACTTGCCGGCAAGCCACCAAAGCTCCAAGGTGCCGGCACATCTTTGTACAGCTGTGATTCACTTCTAGAACCGATTACAAGGTAAGCACACCTTGCATTCTCTCTTCTCTAGACCTATCCTAGCACTGATTACTCTTGTAAGCTTGTGATAAGTCTTTGATTAATCACTTGTGTACTTTTGGTGGTTTGGATGTGCAATGGTTGTTGCAGGCATCGTCATTACTATACTTCAGTTTAAACGAGCCTAACGTTTTGACTCTACTTGCAGTAGACCGGTTTGGCCCGGCAAAGCAGCCGCAAAGACACAGTGCACGGCGTGTGTTTTGTGTGGCATCAGTGTGGTGTGCGGGCACGTACGGCTCCTCGTGCTCTTCCTTGCGGTTACGGCAAGGACTTGATCATCTCGGCACGTCCATGCCTGGCACTGCACTGGAGCAAGGAATATGATCAGGATGCTACGACTTGGGTGAAGCTAGGATCCATGCACCTAAAAAAGATCACGAATCCAAGTCAGAAGAGATAAGTACCGATGAATCTGGCATCACGTCTTTGTACGGTGAAAGTTAGTAGCAAGCACGAAGCATTAGAGGCTAGTTTGGTAGGACTCCGGCTACTCCTAAAACGGTTCCGGCTCTAACTCCTCTAATGGAGCGGCTTCTCTAGTGTAGATGGAGCCGTTGTGGAAAGGATTTGGCAAAGTGCTTCACACTACTTTTAATAAATGGATTGGAGATGTCAAATGTCCAATATACCCCTTTATGTATGACTTGGTTGTTAAGTTTAATCGGTTTATAATTTTAGTTCATGTAAAATAAAAAAGTAAATAGAAATATTTTTTAGGGGGTGAAATGGAAAAGGATTAAAAAATATAATATGGATTAACCTATAATTTCTTTTTTCTCTTCCTATTTTTACATTCTCTCTGTTTTCCTCTTTATATTTCTTTGTTCTTATATATCTTTTCTTTTTTCCCTCATCTTGTTGGTCCTCATCCATTTTTGCTTCACTCCACCGCCTGCCTGCAAGCAGCGGCGTGACTCCAGCTGCCGTGCCTTCTCGCTCTGGCATCAGTCATCTCACCATTGTAATCTCTAGCCCTCCGCTCGTCTCCATCATTGTTGCTACTGCTGTTACTCCGCGTCGTCCGACCAGGCAGGGGTCTCACCAGTCTTGCCGGGCCGCTTCGTCCCGGAGCCGCGGTCGTTCCGCGGTAGTGCAAGCCTAGGCGCGTGCCGACGTTGGCTCCAGCTGAGGCTGCCATGGCAGGCGGAGCCCCATTCCTAGCGTGGCCGCTTCTTCGTACCAAGCGCTGCCGCCGCTCGCACCCGATGTGCCGCCGACAGGTCAACCAACAGGTGAGAGGAGGAAAAGGGTGGTGGCAGATTGGGGTGTAATTTTGTCAAAATTGGGTGGAAGTTCCATTTGTGTCAGTGCACGGATCGAGATGGAGCCGGAGGAGCTAGTATTTCGGGCTCCGGCCATCCAGTACAATTTTGGTTCCGACTCCGGCATGACTTCAGCACTGAAGCCATTTTGGAGAAGGATGTTTGGTAGAGCTCCTTGTGAAGCTGGTGAAGAAGTTGTTCCTGGAACCCTACCAAACTTGCCCTAGATATTCAGATCACTAGCTCTGCCGATCTAGTGGATGATACTGACATCAATTATAGTATAGTTCCAGTGTCATTGATCATTCTTGAATACATGTCGCATATATATGAAAAAAAACATTGAACGGTTACCAACATCTTTTGTTTAACTGAAACTAGGGATGCAAAGTGGCTAGACAGAAGTTCGGGAAATTTTCGGAGATCACGACAGCCAATCAGCAGGAAGCTCATCTTATAAATCATGATATGATATGATAAATTATGTACTAATTAAACATGTCAAAGAAAAGGACAGGTAGCATACCATCCTTCAGTAAGCTCTGAACTTATACGTATGCTTTCCAATTTGCTGTGAGGACGGCTTCACCATCCACATAGCTGTTCATGCCATTCCTTTAGACAAGAATGGCATATCCAACATTTGAGACTGGGCACATAAATAATGCATACGATCGCAGGACATCATGAATTCGCAAGTATATTTTCCTAAATTCAGTAGCGTCAGCATTTGATAGAAAAATCACTTTTTCTACATAACAAAACTTAGACCTAGGAAAAAGTCAGAAACACTCCCTAGTCCCTAGTCATATCTCTGTTATGAACAGGCGTAGCCCGTGCATGATACTTATGGTGGAATGAGTGTCACACTCACACTCACACTCACACTGGCTGTGGCATTTGTACTGGTATCTCGGAGCAGCACCTTCGGCACAACAAATAGGAAGCGATCCTTTGGTAGCCCATCAAACAGATTGGTGCTTCTCATTTGGAACTGACTAACCTGAGAGTAGCTCATTTCAGGACATGAGACTGCCAGTTTGCACTTGAAGTTTGATTCAGTGATGTTAGGCTGGATGCTGAAAAGTGAGATGACACCACCAACGGGCTCCAGTACCATGTTAACCAAGAACAAGTGCCCATCTTCACCCTCGAGGACTGTTGAGCCCTGTGCAACGCGGAATCGGAATGCCTTGTTGTAGGAAAGCCTGATGCAATGCCACATGTGAACGGAAGCGAAATGCTCATGGAGCATCGAAGTTGATCCACAGAAGGAGCAGTCAGTTTCGGGCCAGAAGCACGGCCCATGAGGGCACACTTTCTCGTGGTCTTCTTTCTCATAGTAGGTTATCTTCTTAGTGCATCCAAGATTGCCATAGAGGCAAGGAACTTTAGTGGAGTCGACAACATGCTCCATAATGTAGCACCTATTGTAGCCTGTGGTGGAGCAGGAGTGGCACCTGTCCGGGAGGTTGGCACAACAGGATGAGCATGCGACATGCCCCACAGAACACTGAGGAAAAAGGGATGAATCAGTAAATGTGAGAAGCGAGAGCAATTTCAGCCATAGGAAATATGCAATGGTCGGACTGCAAGTTGCTACTAGAATCTTTAACTCTGAAAAGGATGTGAATTTGTAAGCGAGCATTGAATGGTAGCTAAGCGCATAGAAAAATCAACATGTATAGTTGTATAGAAACAATAAATGAATAAGGCAAATAGGAATCCCTGAATTAGTTCAATAAGTCCGTCCCATCTGGCTGCCACAAATTTTTGGCATGCAAAGCAACTGTTACTTCAGTGTTAACTATCCGCACAGGCATAACCACATGGATATTTATGCTGTTTAGAATTTGATGAATCATGCCATCAATGTGTTGCAAACCATGTCAGCTTTCTTCTTGCAAACATGGCCATGTTCAATTCAATTTTAGAAACATGCACATATTTCCATACGAGAGAAAATTGAATATTTCAAAAACCGTGCCCCTCAATTTGTACCGTATAATTCTTTATACTACCTAAAAACAAATTATCAATCCTATTGTTTAACTTATTCATTGACAAAGAAATTCGAAAGACACTTTGCCGCTGCAAAGAAACTTAGGGGGTGTTTAGTTCGAGGAACCATCCAATTCTAGATGAGGTGGTGCATCACGAGTTCATTCCTCAAATTTTGTGGAATGAACCCATTGCTCGTACTAGTACTATTAGTTTATGTTCCATTCTGCAAACCAAACAAAAAAGTAAGGAGCGAGAAGATGATGGACTACCTCATTCTTCAAACTATACAACCTATTAAGAGAATGACACTGATATACATGTCCTCCTGCTCCATACATTGATCAATTATTGTTTTGGAGGAAAATATAATTGATTAAATTAACACTCAATTCTAGTGGCCAACTCCAGTTGATCAATAACTGAGCAAAGACCGAATGTTGAAGTACGACTACACAATATGAAATTTTGCAATATGTTGAACCAAATTTTGGATCCCGCAAGATTTCTTCAAATTGTTTGATGTCAGTCATCCCCAAGAGAATATTTAACTACTTGCCATCCTTACTACTTGCCATCCTTACGGTTGGCACTCCTTCAAAAGCTATTCTTACGGTTGCTTCTACATATTTGTTATCCCCGTACAAATGAAGTAACAGATTTGCCATTTTTGCTGACGTGGCGAGCCACCTCCTCATGCCAACGTGGATCTACCATGGAAAATGACCACACTACCCCTGCTATCTTCTGCTTCCTCCTCTCCATTTTTCTCCCGCTTCCCCCTCCATCGCAACGTCCCCATCGGCAGGTCCACATGCAAGCACCCACGCCTCGCACACCACTACCCACCGGCAGCGGCCATGCACGCCTTGGTCTTTGGCCTCGGCCTCAGCGGCTGCGGCGGCGTGCACCCTTCGGTGCCTCCGATGCCGTCCTCGTCATCGTCGCAGGCGAGCGACCTCCTCGGCTCGCTGTTCGCGCTCGGCGCCACCGCGCCGCTGCTCGATGGCCCCGCAGTGCCGATGCTGGAGGGCCGTGGCGTGAGGTTGTTCGACCTCGGCCTCGAGGTGCTAGGCGGTCCCGTGGGCGGCGCTGGCGATACGGCCGTGCAAATGCAAGGCCTCGGTCTCAAGGGAGGCGGCGGCGGCCATGCTGGTGCGTCCCCGTGGTTGTTCTGGCCTGCCAGGCAGCTGGACGTAGTAGTCTGTCAATTTTTTCATTCCCTAAACAATAGCGCTATGCGTACCTAGTCTGTTAATTTTTTTTGTTTTAGGTGCCTTGCAAATCCATGTCTTGGTTCGTGTGATGGGTGGGGCCAAGATGGCGCAACTGCACAGGGGTGCTATGGCGGGCACTATGGACGCCGCACAGCGAACGTTTGGGTCGCTGGGCTCGGTTTGGAGGGCGACATGTGTGCAAAGGGGATTTGAGGATGCACTGTCAGCGAGCTGCAGTGGCGACGTGGTGTGAATGGGGCACAGGGCTGGGCGGAGGAGTTGCAGTGAGGAAGAAGAGGGCGGCAAGAGGTTGAAGATGATACTGATAATCGGGTCCCACACGTCATTGGCAGAAGAGAGGGGATGAGATGGCTAACATGATGAAGGCAAGGGTAGCGTGGTCATTTTCCATGTTCGATCCATGCTAGTATGAGGAGGTGGTTTGCCACGTCAGCAAAAGTGACAAATTTGTTGCTTCGTTTGTTCGGGAATGGCAAATATGTAGGAGCAACTATAAAGATGACTCTTGAAGGAGTGCCATTACGGATACCAAATAGTTAAATATCCCATCCCCAAGATAACATAGAATTCGTTGACGCAGGAGTTCAGAAGCTTCCAACTGAGGGGGTGTTTGGGAGCACTCCACTTCACGAAAAATTGCTCCACTCCACCAACTCCGAAAATTTCGCAGCCAAACGCGTCTAGCTCCAGCAACTCCGGCTCCAGAAAAAAGGTGGAGCAGGGGGTAGATCCACGTTTTTTGTGGAGTACCTCAAGAGGTGCTCCAAAAACCCACTTTACAGACCTCCTCATGGAGTTGGTGGTTATTTACCCACCATTGCCACTCGTTACACAGGTTACCGGTTCGTCAAACAAAAAAAAGCCTCCCGTCCGAGCTGCTGCCGCACCGCCTGCTTGGCCGCCGCCGCGCCGCCCGCCCGCTCGGCCGCCGCCGCGCCGCCCGCCCGCTCGGAAGCCGCTCCGGGATTTAACTCGCGGCAGTACCCGAGCACTCGCTCGCTGCCGCTGCGCTTCGGCGGTAGTGACCTCCGCCTCCTCGCTGTCCTTCTCTCTCGCGCGCTCGCTCGCTCACTAGCGCATCCAACCCCCAATCTCTTCTCCCTCCCCCCCGGTGGTGGCGCTGCGCGGCCGCGGTTCTGCTCGGCGCCGCCGTCGTGCTGTCGGTGCTGTTCTGGCTGCCGCCGTTCGCCGCGCGGCGGCGGAGGGACGAGGAGGCGCGCGCCGACCCCTGGGGCGGAGGTGAGTGGCGTGCGTTGCTGCCTGCTGCTTGGGTGTAAGGGTGGGGTGTTTGCAGGTCGCTTGCGATGTGTTCACCTTGTGCGTTTGGTGAGGCTGTTGTGGGATGGAGCTGTTGGGTTGTGTGATGCGAAATGCAGGTTGATTCCTGTGGCCAGGCGTGCTCAATTGGGAGTTCCCATTCGGGTTCCAGTGAGTTGAGCTTGTAATGCTGAGCTCGATGGTTTGCAACTTTGTCTAGAATTGGGGCGGGCTACACATGGTTTAGCAGCGGCGCGGTGAATTCGACATGCCTTGGTTTTAAATCGTGGACTAGTAACTAGTTGATGCACTGGGGGTTCGTGCTTCAACAGGTTGACCTAGCCACCTAGGAACTCTGTTGATGTCGACAATGGTAGTTGATATGGTTTGTTTGATTGAGAAGTTTGTGGTGCATTTGATTATTTGAGATTATAGCACTGTTACATGGTTGCGTTGGTTGTGGAACCACTGTCCGATTGGTTTCTGCCAAAATTATGGTTGTCCTGCTGGGGATTGTTGGTCTGCTGTCCTGACCTGCAGTTGGCGCCGATTCATATTTGAATAGGACCACTTGCTAACTTTGTAGACTGTCAAATTCATTGTCAGCTGATGGAGTAGGAAGGTGTTTAGAATAACCTAATTATTTGCCCAGAAACATCTCATAGAATTGATAGCTCTTGTTATATGTTGCAAGATTTGGTAAACTACATCTGCAAATTGTCATCTAGGAACTTTTGGAATGAATATTGACGTACCTAACAAAAGGTACAAACGTAACCTGAACAGTTCACAATCCACAAATCCGAATTCCAAATGTGCTGTGCCTGGCAATTGTAGTGCATGATAATATTCTGATTTCTCAAATTTACTCTACATTACCACGAGTACCCTATAAGCTAGCAGCTGAGACTGAGGGTTCTCGTGCGCTTCCCCTGTACCTAGTTCTTATTTGTTTATGGAAAACATGTTAGACTTGTTTAGATTCTGGAATTGAACTTGAGAAAGGGAGAAAAAGGAACGAACCGTGATCCTGGTGTCCATCTTGATTTGCCCGTAGGCACTGCTGCAGACCGATCGATCACCGGCCGGTGGAAGAGGCCTGCAGAGCCCCTCGCCGCAGCTGAAGCTGAGCAGCTGCCGCCGGCCATGGCCGCCGGACAGACTGCCAGCCGACTGGATCCTCTGGAGCAACAGCCGCGACGCCATGGTTTGCCGAAAAGAGAGGTCAGAGATTGCGTTGGTTCCGTCGCCTACCTTTCCCCTCCGCCCAAGTATGCAGGGCTGTTCAGCTGCAGCAGAGCATGTTATACAGATGGAGACGGAGATGATGACTTGAGGGAGTACGCTAGGTGTGGCGTTGGTCATGGAAAAGCGTTGACCACCTCGTCGCTTTTTCGGTATTTGGAAGTCTGGAGTTTGGACTGTGGGCAGCTGCGCCAACATCCATGAGCAGGATGGATCGGAAGCGCAAGGTGTCCATGTACTGCTGAAGAAAAGGAGAAGAAAGGAGAAGGAGAAGAAAGGAGAAGAAAGGAGAAGGAGAAGAAAAGGAGACTGACAAGTGGGACCCATTCACATGGGTATAATAGACCATTCACAACAAGTGCTAATGTTTTTGGAGCTGGAGTACTGCCATTAGCCAAACACGTGCAGCAGCTCCATATTTTTTTGGAGTTGGTGGAGTGGAGCTAGGAAAATGTGGAGCTGGTGGAGTGGAGCTGGTTTTTCTGGAGTGGAGTGCTCCCAAACACCCCCTGAGTACTACACCCAAAACTAAAATACAAGGAAAGTTTCCTTTTTTCTATAAAAGATCAAACAAACACACTTAATCATCCATTGTGCGATCCTGCGAGGTAACTTAGAGCAACAACATTGCATTGGCACAAATCCATCCTGTATGTGTCAGGTTCCAACACCACCGATGAACTCGTGGCAAGTAGATCCAATGTGTATAGGCGTGTCACGTGTGTACTGTCAGGAACTGACGAACTCAATTGGAGAAGAACAGATCAGAAACTTAAAGATGCGAAGGACATGTACCTGGAAGATTGGGGGCCGCAGGGGGTGGTAGCAGACGGGGCAGTCGAGGATGTCGAGCTCCATGCTCACGTCGGTGGCCGTGGCGGCCTTCCTCCGCTTCGCGACGCCGCCCCACTCGCCTTCTTCCGGATGCTGCGGCGCCATCCGCTTCGTCCTCCTCCCTTCCGGCGATCTGCACGGCTCGGGCGGCTAAGCCGGCGGCTCCCGGCGAAAATAGGGTTCCGTTGCGGCGGCGCTGGAAGGAGATGTGAGTGTGCGGTCGTTCGTCGGAAAAACCAGTCAGAGAGTCCGTTGAAATTTCGAAACTGGAAGAAAAAGAAGAAAGAGGGGGAGGCCGCAGGCCCGAAGAATGTTTCTCGCTGGGCCTAGACGGGCCAGCAAGAATTTGTCAAATCCTCTGAAAAGAGCAATATTTTACATGTGTATTATCCAATATAGATCAACTGCTTAACCAACTAAGTAATGTCCATTGCTTGGAAAAACAAACCAAGTTATTTCCATACTATAATCTAAAACAAATGATAAAATAAGCAATGTAAATTTTAGAAATGTACAAGTTTGACATATGTTAACAAATAAGTATTTTAAGCTATATTTAAAAAAAAAACTTCAGAATTTCCATTGCCTCTAACCCCACTTGACAAAGGTGGCCCATAAATCGGTCAACAAAACACTATGATCCCCCTTATGTTGTGAAGACCAGCATCATGGGTAGAGGGCTATATAAACTCATACCGCGACATAAAACTTGAACATGTGCTTGCATCCGTTACCTCCCGTGGGTAAGAATTAAACCCACACCTGCTACTAGTAATAGTACTAAATCGTAATCTCAGCTAGACGGCGAGCCGACAAGCAGCCAAGACCCAGCGGCCAATGCGAGGTGAGTCTGTGAATGTTCCTGGTTCTTGAATTGAAGTTTGGCAATCAAATTAAATTTCTTTGGCTCATGAAACACAGAAACAGAAACGGGAGCTTGTTTCCTCCAGGATTATGTCTACAAGAAATAGGAAGTATGATTCTGGTTCGAAAATCGTAAGAAGAAACAAAGATCAGAAGCCGTTGTTTCAGTACTATTTTTTTTTAGCATTGATATTTGATATTCTAAATATTGTATGAAATGAAACATACTCAAATTACATAATTGTGTGAAAGTGTGCCTTAGTTGTATTAGACATATAAATTTTTCTTTTCATATTTTGGGTCCTCATTTTGCATTTCGCTCTTGGACCCCAAATTTCTGGAGACGACCCTGGAAAAAATTAAGTGCCAAATGTTCAGCTCAAGAATTCGGCATTACTCCTACCTCCGGTGAGTCCGGCCCCTACCTTGAACCTCGAAACCTAAAAACCATCTGGTAAAGCTCAATCCTAAACCTCAAATCCCTGCCCGAGACAGGGAAGATCGAGCGAATAAAAAGAAGTATTCAGCACCCACAGGAATTAAAAGAAGAAGAGAAATTAACGGCTCGACAGGTCAGTACCGATTCCATGCCTGGGCAAGAGTTCTTATATTAACTGGATTGGTTGGGATGCAGAATTACAACTTACTCCTGGTTAACATGAGCATCCATCCTCTTCTGATCCTAAATCGATCGATCTACAACAGGATGCATGGTTAATTACTAGTTAACTAAAGCGACGACGACGATGATGTGCTGTGCCCGGCCGAAGCGTCGGCGGCGGCCCGGGCGGCGTCCTCGGCGTGCATCATCCGGAGGACGGCTTTGGCAAAGCTCATAACACGCAGGTTCTTGGCGGTGAGCGGCGCGTCGTCGAGCTCCATTGCGCGCAGCTGGTCCGAGAGCGCGCGGCCCTTGTCCGCCACGTAGCCGTGCACGAACCGCTTCGGCATCTCGAGCAAGCCGTAGGCGCTGCCTTGGTCCTCCCTCGCCACGAACGCCGGCGGCACCACCTCGTCAACCGCCCTCTTCCTCCTCTCCGTCGTCGGCTCTCGTGGTGACCCCTGACGAGTCTCCATGGCCTATCGACTTGGTATATGACTGGACATTTTGGATTCACGGCTTATAAAACCAACTGCTTGTTGTTGTTGTTGTTGTTGGCAACCTAGTCGGATCCGAGACTCCGAGTCATGCACAACTTAACCACTCTCGGATCCGATCACGTCGTCATGCACACGTGGGTAAAAAGAAATGATGCGAGATCAATCTTGGCAGCGTTTGGTCACACAACGTCATGGTTTGGCAACCCTTTATTCATTCGGCACACTTATGCCTAACAAGCTCCCAACACTCACATACATGACTACCGAATTATTCTTGAGGCAGTACAGGGACAAGGAGAAGCTTCTCCGTCCGGTGCACGGTCACCCCAAATGATTCTGACATATCAATCCCTCTATCCTTCGATTCAGGTGGCAGCTCCCAGTTGAAGTGGTACATGAGGTTCGCTAGCATGACCTCAATAGCAGAAATTGCAAAGCCTATACCTGGGCAAATCCTTCGCCCGGATCCAAATGGAAGGTAGGCGAAATCATTTCCCCTATAGTCCATAGCAAAGGCGCTGCCGCCTTCCAAGAACCGCTCTGGCATGAACTCTTCTGCTCTCTCCCAATGGCTAGGATCCCTAGCAAGAGCAAAGGCATTGACGATGACACGTGTCCCGGAAGGTATTGTGTAGCCCTCTATGTCGCAATCAGCCATGGAGAGGTGGGGCGCAAGAAGCGGAGCTGGTGCATGGAGTCGGAGTGTCTCTTTAATGACTGCCTTCAAGAAGGCTATGTCATTGGCATTCAGATCATCTTCAGTAATCATGTCTTTCCCCTTTGGTATAGCCATCCTCACCTTGGTTTGTAGCTTGGTCATGAGCTTAACCATCGCATATTCTAGCACTATGAATGATGTATCTGTGCCAGCTGCGAACATGACCTACATAGGATGCATAAGAATTAACGGTGTAGAATTTTTGTAAAACAGTACTCTTATTATGTTTGTTTCAGGAAAAGCAAAACATCAAAAGTCATACCTCCAGTTGCGCCTTTATGTGGTCTCTTGTGAGCTTGTACTCTTCCTGAACAGAGAGCAACACGTCAATGAAGTTGCTATCCTCGTCCCCATGTTGTGACGCCGACCTTCTTTCATGATCATCAATGAGCTTTTCCAACAACTCGTCCCATCTCTTGTTCACCTTCTGAGCCTTAGCGCACACTATCCTCTTGATGGTGTCCAGCTTCACCAAGGATGGGAAGTAGTCCTCAATGTTGAAACCCCCCGTGAGCGACGAGTTGGACTCAATCAGCTCCCGGAACAGCTCATTCCGGCCTTCCTCCCTGAAAAACTTGCCCGACACGGCGTGGCACACGATGTCGTTGGTGAAGAAGTTGAGCAGGCTGCTCAAGTCGACGGCCATGCCTGCAGCGGCCGCCTTGCGGATCTTGGCGATGACCAACCTCACCTATCGTCAATTGATCGATGGAATATGACGCCGAATCCATCACGTTAGGGGAGAGGCGAGCAGAGTTCAGTACAGTGAGGTAACAACTTATGGAACAAGCACAGATCTAATATAGCCATGACCAACCTCTTGCTCGCGGGCGTGGCGATAGGCCCGGACCCTCTTGCTGGTGAGGAGGTGCGTGGTGGCGATCTTCTTTACCTGGCGCCAGTTCTCGCCGTAGGGGGCGGACGCGACGTCGCTCGAGCCGTAGTAGAGGATGTCGTTGACGGAGGAGCAGGCCCGGGACGCGAACACCTCGTCGTGCGTGCGCAGCACGGCCTGCGCCGCGCGCGGCGACGAGACGACGAGCGTCGGGACGGCGCCGAGGCGGAGGAGCATGAGGCCGTCGCGGCCATGCTTGGCGGCGAGGTCGCGGAGGGAGACGTGCGGGAGGGACCCGATGAGGTGCAGGTGGCCGATGACGGGCAGCCTGCGCGGAGGCGAAGGGAGCCTGCTCAGCAGCCGCTCTCGTGCTCTCGCGGTGGCCGACGACGTCGTGAGGCGGCGCAGCAGCAGGAGGAGGATTGCAGGGCAGGCGAGCAGGAGTGAGTAGTAGACCAGTGCTGCTCGTGGAGGCGATTCGTGCAGCAGATCATGGAGGAGGCCGTGCTGGTGAACTTCATCCTGCAACAGTTGAGCCATGGCTCTGCGGCAAACGCTGCAAGAATTGAACAGGAATGCCTACCTAGATTGCTCTGAGACTTCACTGAATCATGGCGTGTCTTCCTTTGTGACTATATAGATCCCAGTGTACGATGATAGCAGCGACACAGGGCCCCATCACACAGTGCAAGTGGAGAGCCTGCACTGGGCCTCCAAATGTGAGGGGCCTCTAATCACTAATCAGCGCAACAGCAGCACAGACTTTCCACGTTTTTGCTAAGCCCACAGTAGTGAGTTCAAACATGATTCGCGTGATGCCTTGGCGATTAGCGCGAGCAACGAGGCCCGACATCATTGTAGTATAGCCCCACTGCTCCAGTGCAGTGTCACTGATCATTATTGAATACACGTTGTACATGAAAAAAAAAATGCAACGGTTGCAAACGTAACTAGGGTTGCAAGTGGCTAGACAGAAGTTTGGGACATTTTCAGAGATCATGACAGCCAATCAGCAGCAAGCTCATCTTATAAATTATGATATGATATAATAAGTTAAGCAATAAACATGTCAAAAAAAAGGGACAGGTAGCATGACATCCTTCAGTACGCTCTGAACTTACGCGTATGCTTCCAATTTGCTGTAACGACAGTTTCACCATCCACACAGCTATTCATGGCGTTCCTTTCGATAAGAACGTCAAGTCAATGTCCAACAAAGGAACCAAATCGCTCTGAATGCAAACAAGGTCAGGATCGTGGAGGAGCAATGCAAATGCATTTCTACTCGATTTCAAAGTTCGGATTCGAAAAAGTTGACAAAAGAGACCTGTTAACCAAGGTCAGAACTCAGGAGCAAATGCATGAATGCATAAACCTAAGCTGCATCAGTAATTAGTCAGAGAGCCATTAGAGGGTTACCACAAATTCATCCATTGAGTTTCCATCAGGTTGCACTTTCCATGGGAAGATGAAGACCCTGGAGGCCTGGACCCGGGAGAGTAAACTCACAGGCTGCTTAGTTCCTGCTAACACGTCACAGAAGACATGTATAAAGTATAAACGACTGGTGAGAATAGTACAAATAAACAAGAGTGCAATAAAATAGAGAGCTTTGTGCACCGAAACCCATCTTCCCGAATTTGTCCCAAGAGTACTGGTAACAAACCTGAGTGCTTTTACAACTTGATATCCAAATCGACCATACCTAAGTGCCTAACATTCTACCAAAATAACACCGGTACATAATAGGGATAATAGGGATACTTGCCGCTAAACCCATCATTACGGTAGAGCTCACTTGTCCCGAAGCAAAAAAAAAAGGATTACATGTGAAAACGAGCACCGTGGCCTCAGGTTTTTCATGCTGAAGCCCTCCTCAGTGGCACAGATTTTGCTGTCCTCGTCTAGATAAAACTTGGGCATAATGAACAGGAAGCAATCCCTTGGTAACCCATCAGAGAGTGTCGTGCTTGGCACTTGGAATTCTGAAGACCGGGCATGGTACAGACTGTTCTTCCAGTAGTTGAAGGACATAGCACACCGGAATTTCGGGTCAGTGTCATGAGGCCACACGCAGAACACCGAGATGACACAGCCAAACGACTCCGACACAACGTTGAGCAGGAACAACTGCTTGTCTTCGCCGGAGATGACACGAATCCCTTCCTGGATGTTGGCGTAAAAGCACCAGTCATACCTGAACTTGGTGGAAGGCCACTGGTGCACGGCAATGAAATGTTCTTGGAGCATTCCAGTTGATCCGGAGAAGCTACAGCCGGTGTCAGGACAGAAGCATGGAGCATGTGGGCATGTTGTCTCATGATCTTCCCTCTCGTAGTAGCTTGTCTTAATGGAGCATCCGTACTTGGTGTTGGAGCAAGGAACTTGGATAGATCCAATGATTTTCTCAATCCCATGGCAGCGGTTGTAGTCACTTTCGCGGGAGCAGTAGTGGCATTTCTTAGGATTTGGGAGAGCTTGCCACAGCAGGATGAACATATGAGATGCCCCACAGCACATTGAGGATTAGAGATAAATCAATATAAACATTATGGTAGCCGAAGTAACAAATAGAATTCACAATTCAGTTATGCACTTATTGAACGAGAAACTTGTAGGCCGGTAAATATCAGGTGCTTGAAATTGCACGGAACTGAACTTGGTGCGCATACTGAAAATACTGTGGTAAGCATATTACTTTGCTTTTAACTGTTAGTCATGTGCTCAAACTAACAAGTTGGTAGGAACATAGAAGATAAAAATGCAAGCTGGGAGTAAGATACACCTGGGTTTTTCTGATCATAGCATACAGGTTTAAACATCATCTGTTCTCCTTTTTTTTTCAACAAAGGGCATCATAAAGGTCCATAGTACGACCTTAGAATAGTTACTTGAAGAAATAAAGAGTTCATCAAGGGTGATGTTTAGGCATAGAGAGAAGTTGCGAATTTTAGTTTCACTTGTGCAGGGAGCGCAATTCACACCCAAAAACAATCAACACAAAATTTTAGGTTTAAGAGGCTGAATTTAGCAGCATGTCTTTACGTGGTAGAATGGTAGAATCAAGTTTCACCTACATTTCAGTTTTTCATTCATCAGTTAGCAGTCCGTTATGACTTATGAGCTTATGCGTACCTAGCCAAAGTTCTAGAGCTTTGGACATTGATCTGTTATAGCTAAAACAGATTTAACATGTCCATTCAGATCAGTTTCATGCTACCCACCTAATATTTTGATGTGCACCTCTGTTTTATTAAAATATTAGAACCACTTTCTGAATTCAAGGTCTAGTAGGGAAGTCACGCTCAATTAAGTTCAGAAGCTAGATGATATTGTTCGATTAAGGTTTAGTAGAGAAATAGAACTGAGCACATAGCTAAGTGGAATTCTTCCATTTAATTACCAAAGGAGAAAAAAAGGTTAGGAGAACCTTGTATCCATGCCTGAAAAATTTCCTTCTAAATTAGTCAAATTCCTTACTTGCTAATAAAAATTAGTTCCTGCAATATATTAAGCTGACAAATTATGAAAAGAAGAGGTAGAGTCTGACTAGGAATATTAAGAAACGCTGAGGCTATAACTTTTATGAACTCCTACATTTGAATTATGAAATAACAGCATTAGTTAAATAGCTACAGAAACTGAATGGTATAAGAGAGAAAAAAAAGTTGATTCCGCAGGTAACTAAACCAAGCTCAACATCCCAGAAAACCAGTAACTAGTGGCTGCCCAAGTTTGATATTATCCTAATACCCCTACTCTGTTTGATAATTGCACAGAAGCAAATAAAAAAAATCAAGAATACTGGACTACAAAAAGAGATTGCACTATGCTTGCTACTCTAGCATAAGATTATCAATTGACAGATAATACAATACAAGATGGCACTCGATGCCTGCTCCTCTCAATCTAAATCTATATTACCCACTGGCAGACATAACAAAATTTGAATTGCATCAGATGCTAACAAAACAATAACGAGGTGGAGATCAACATGCATGATATGGACCCAAAATTCAACAAGCTTACCGTACAATACACAGATCCATCTCAATCACTTCACCAAATCTCATATCAAGCAAGCTAATGGCGCAATTGGCAAAAAAAATTGGACCGAATAATAAGCAGAGGATAGATCAAGGAGGCCACGACCAACCTGTGTCAAGAAGAGGCGTGCGAGTATCTCCGGCCTCCTAGTCATTTTGCAGCCCTTCTCTTCCTCTTCCCCTGTAGATCCTTCTTCCCCCCCTCCCTCCCCCCAAGGCAAATCCTTTAGTTTTCCTCGTTCTCCTCCACTACCTTACAAAAGAACTGATCCAGGGTTAGAAGAGAAGATGGTTCGAGATAAGGATGGGAGATCGAAGGGACAAGGGGGTGCAGCAATCACCGGCGTCGCGTTCGGGAGATGGAGGATGAGCCAGCGGCGGCACCCTTTGCGCTACGCGAGATGGGGGCGACAGAGAAAGAGAGAGGGTCACGGGTGGTCTCGGGGATGGGCGGTATCGATGTGATACCGGGGAGGAAGCGGTGTAATGGGATGGAAGCTGCACGATATCCGATTGCGGGTAATCGGATTGCGGAGGAGATTGAAACAAACGGGCGTATGGGTATCGCTTAACGCTACGTAATCTGTTTACATACGTATACGCAAACCAAACACCTTCTTAGTATTTGTAATTGGAACAAGGATAGGGTAAAGATTAAAACAGTGGCGTCTGAGTCCTCTCGATAAAAAAAGTGACCAACTGCACGCACCATGCATACAAGATGGGGGATCGGTGCTAAACCTCCAGTCCTGTCGAGCCTATTGCCACGAGCTTGCGCTTGCACAACACATATAGTTTGATGTGATTCACGTGCATCATGTCAAGTTGCTGACTGTAGCTACCAGTTGCGTCACGTACTAAAGGTTGCCGTCGTAACTCTCTCTCTCTGTGTGGATGCTACTCCTACATTTTGATGTTTTCTTCTTACCTTTTTTTGGGTCTTTTCTGATGGACGAGAGTATGAAGACGATGAACCGCACAAAGAAAGCTAGAAGTCCCGAACGGATCGATCACTTGCAATCTTATTTTCATACAAGGATTGTACCCGTGCGTTGCTACGGGCAACAAAACATTTATATTGCAATACACGGAGCATTTAACAAGATAATAATATTATAAAAATAAGCCCAAATAATTCTGTTATTCCTCTCGCTACTAAATCTGGACAGCATCATTCATGTGAAATCAAAAGTATTCAATTGATTAACGGGAAGCAAAGCTACAAGCATTCCTTACCTACAAGCACAATTTACTCCATGTCAAGAAAGATTAGATGAATTGCAACAAAAACATGTGTTTATATGGAATTTGTTTTGAAGAGTACTGAATTCCTTTTTACTTTAGGTCGTACCTACTCTTTCTCCTTAGTGCTCATATTAAATCCAAGAACATGGTTACTAAATTAAACAAAGTTAGGTACACTACATAAAGATGTACTCATATTAGATGCACTGCTCCAAAAACTGGATAGTAACAAAAGAGATAGGAAAGTCCAAAACCAACATTGATCATATTTTGGGACAGTATTGCAACAGCGATTTACGGGCGCACTCCTACCTAACAATTTTGAATATACTATCCTTAATCAAAATTGAACAATTTCACATGCATGAACTCACTACTGAGGTCTTTTGTGGTACCCTAAAGAATTGATGCGGCATAACACCACGGTCATGGCGACACGCACATGATCTCACCACAGTGATCCCATCTAAGTCGCTGGACTGGACGAAGCCATTGAAGAGGCTAAAGGGATACAGTCACGACCATGGCTAGCGGTGTAGACAACTGCAGGTCGCTGAATCAATTTGACCACCGACATATTACTAATTTAAGACCTTTTGCAAAAATCGCTGAATACACAGTGGCACAATTCATCAAACAGGCAGCGAGCACAGTATACCATAGAACAAATGAGGCTAACTATATATTCTTTGTCGAAACTATATTAATGCAATGAACAAGAAATCTACTAAGATGCTATTTATATTTAAAATATGCAAAATGAGTGAGAATGACATATCAAACTTCTCTTGACTTACAGTGGCTGCACCAACTGGGTCCATTCAGGCATCCAACCCTGAATATAGGGCCAATTACATTTGTGATGACAATGAAAAGGTAGATACTTATATGACAAAGCTCATATAAGTTGATACTCAACCAATATTTAGAAAAAATGAGGCAATGATATTTAGAAAATTAAACATGCAACGTTCAACTATGAAATGCATAAAAAATAAGTATAGATAAAAACAAATAAGTATAAGTAGGTACTCACCGTGAATAATTAACTGTTACATGAAACTTCACAAACACTTATGATAGCTCTACTGAAAGGTATATCAGATGTATGCAGATGAACTTTCAAATTTATTTCAGTTGCTGCTACAGGAAAATAAAGCTTCAATACGTGAAGTAGTTCTCGTGCCACAAAGCTTTTGATTTCTTTCTGAAATAGTTCCCATGCAAATCAAACAGCACTCAAATTTCTTTCTAGAAGAACATTAGCTGGTCATTCTTTCTGAAATAGTGGAAATATTGGCATGGAGAAAATCACGTGCCTGCTCTTTGGTTCTGAATTAACCAAGTAAAGGACATCCTGTCCTACCCTTATATGAAGAGACTTGTATATTCACGTGCAATGTCTGGCTTCATACCTAAACTATATTCACATAACTATATCTACCCTTATATATCCACCGACAAAACAATATGAAATATGGGGCATTGGACCAAAAACAAAAAGGGCACCACAAAGCGGTTTCTAGTAGATCCAACTAATAACAAGAACTAATCCGTCCAACTAATGATGTTTATCTTGAAAGAAAAAGTTAGGGTAGGGGAAGAGATGCTACTACCTGATTCTTGCGAGCTCGTTTGGTGAGGCCGATTGACATTAAACTGACACAAGGATAATCAAATGAAAATAATTATTAGATGTATACCACCACTGGTAAGCAAACTAAATAAAGTTACAAACCACAGAGCATCTGCAAAGTATAATCTTGCACAATGTATACCTTACAATCTAGTTGTGAGGATAGATACAAATTACAGAGCACCTGCAGAAAAAAATGAAAATAGCATCACATGGGCATGTACCTTGGTTAGAACACCAATCAAAAAAAGGTATTAATATAGGAAAAGGACTGACCTGGGAAATGCTTAAAACAGAAACAACATGCACATGGTTGCCTTCTCCCAGCAAGTTAGGTCCTTTCTGAACTGTATATAGGAAAATGAAAATTAGCTTCACAAAAATAATTTTAATTTTTTGGGTAAGTACTTATAGCTTCACAACATGCACATGGATGCAGGAATTTACCTGTATGATGATTACACTGATTTTATTAGGTAACTCCCTTGGCAATCCCTCTGCTCCTTTCTTTCCTTTTCTCCTTTCTTTCCTTTTCTGCAAGCACATCCAAAATAAAAAGACCATGCTGCTGCTTCCCAGAATGCATCTGGCCTTGCTCAGGAACTTTTCTACTGTTGTGCTTCTGCTGCTGGGAGAAACTCGGCGTCGTACATGAATACACAATATCAGATCATCACGTATAGTGAACTGGTTGCATTAGCTACAAATTATGTGCTACAAATAAAGTCTGAATTTTGAGTCCCCAGATATGACATCAGCTGCACAACAGTTTGTTGGCTAATTGAGTAATCGTGAATTGCAAGATGGTGGTGATGGTAGTCTGCACTAAGGTCATAGGCCAAGATGGAATTGGGGATCAATCAGCAAAGTAAAAAAAATAAATTCACCTACTAAGTTGATGATCCAGTGAAGTCTAATTGACGATGGAGATGAATAGAGGATAAGGTACCTGAATGCAGGAGCACTGCAGTTCTCTGTCCACCAGCCCTGAGGAAATAATAATCTGCATAAAGAAACTCTGATCAAGCATCTATGTATGAATGACCATAGGGTTTGATTAAGGCATGGCAAATTGGATTGGCTTGGACAAGCTTACAAAATCAAATCGATCCCTTACCTGGTGTAGATGTAGATCAAGCCACCATTGACTCCACACGAGGATAACGATACTCCAGGACTGCAGTCTCCTTATGCAAGCTGGTCCCTCGCGCTTGGATGGCACCAGCAACAACCTCTCTGCTGGTCCCTCGCGCTGACGTGGAGCTGCAGAGGGGGCGCGGCGTGGAGGAGCTGGAGGTGGCGCCGGTGTGGAGGGGCAGCCAGGCAGGGGGCGCGCCGGTGTTCCCGGCGTGGCGGCGGACGGAGGAGCCACGGCTCGAGGAACCGCGGCCGGGCGGCAGACGGAGGTGGTGGTTGCGCCCCCTCTGCATGTGTTTTGATTTTTTAGCTGTAGAGATATAGTGTTGCGTTGGTTTGCATAGAAACGGTACAGATGGTAAATCTGCTAGAACAAAACTTTCAAAAAGTGAAAGTGATTTGTGATCCTTCTAATTTCTGGTGCTGAATTTCTGGATCAACTAACACCAAACCCTTGCTATGCTACTTCGGGCATTGGCATTCCAGCACTTCATGGCTGTTACAGAATGGAAAGTGCATAATCTTTGTGGTTCCCTGGGTTTGGGCTCAAGTTGATTTTTTTTTTCTGAGAGCAAATACCAGAGTTTCATTCATCACAGCAGGTATTACAATCTTGATCAGTTATCTCCTTCAGCCATTCAGGAGTGTAGTCGAGTTGGGCTAGGCCATCAACATGTCCCGTAGGCCGATGGCACCATGCATGAAAGTCTAAAGAGAAGCAAAGCCGAGTATGGCCCTATTGTGTGCCATAGTTTTGGAGTGTGTAGAATTCAGATTCCATCTAGTTACCTCCACAAGCTGAGCAAAGCTGCTCGGGTCTTCGATGCGCTCATTTTTAAGCTCCATGCACATACGCACTTATCATCTACTCTCTCCCCATCTCAAATTACTATTCGTAACAAAAGTTGTGCATCTACCCGTCTCCGTGATCACGGGCAAGTTCCATTATGTCCAATAACTGCTGCTATATATACTTTTGTCTAACTTAAGGTCCAGCATTACCATACTATATGTGATGTCACCGACTCAAGCATCTTCCTTGTTATTAGCCATAGCTAACAGAAAACTAACATAATCTAATTAATTCTAGATACGGAAGAGCTGCTTAGTTATTGCATAGCTGCAGGCCTGCAGATAACAACAGGTAATTTCAGTTGGCAGGTTACATTCATATAAGAAAGACTAGAGTTGCCACAATCAACTCCAACTGAACATACAAATTCAACTACATTGAACAATGACACAACTGTCGCGACAAACACGGTTAATCAAACACACATGTTACTTAGACACACTGAACAAAACACATGTTATTTAACACATTATATTATCACATGAGCTAAGCATATACAGACTTACAGTTAGTACATACACTACAGACTTCAGATTAAGCAAGCCGCCAATTCAGATAGATCAGAAAAACTTCCTTTCTGGATCAGCACGGCCAGAGAATTGAAGATTCAAACGAAGCTACCAACATCATACACATGCACATAGCTAGATTACATTTACATATATAGCAAACCTACCAAGTAGTCCAACGCTAACTCTAGTACCCAAGCTTCAAATCCAGCGCCGCGTTCAAGCTGCCGTCTTCATCGCTCTTCCATGGCAATGCCAGCATCGTCCCCGGCGGCGGCAGGTTGAGGTCCAGCGTGGTGGCCGCCACCACCTCCTCTGACGTTGCAAGCAACGGGCTGCAGCTGCTAGGTGTTGCAACCGCCATCACCTCTGCGCATGCCTTCTCCCAGTGGCACCGCTTGTGCCCGCCGAGAGCCTGCCCGGTGGCGAACCCGCGAGCGCAGACGCTGCACTTGTGGTCGTCGCACTTGGGCGGCGCGGCGGCGGTCGGCGAAGAAGCCGGCGTGCTGCAGCTCTCCTTCTTCGCGCTAGACGAGGCGAGGACGCCCTTCTTGCCCTTGCCGACGCCGGGAGTACGTGCGCCGGCGAGCATGAGCAGGCTCGCGGCGATCTCGCGCTCCTGCACGGTGAACTGCTGGCCCGCGGCCGCCGCCGCCACGGCGAGGGGCGGCGCGCCCACGGCGTGCTGCTGCTGCTGCTGGTGGTGGTGGTCGTGCCGTAAGTGCGGCGGCGGCGTGATCCCGCGCCACTGCCGCTCCGGGTGGCACCGCATGTGGCCGAACAGCGCCTTCCACGACGCGAACCGCTTGCCGCACTCGGTGCACGGCAGCGTGTCCCCCGTGGGCGAGGACCGCACCCTGGGGAACGAGGAGGACGAGGCAGCGCCGTCCGGCCGCGGCCTCCGCGCCTGCAGCGGCCTCGGGGAGAGCGCGCAGGCGAACGCGGGAGGCGGCAGCGCGAGCGCCAGGGTGAGCGTCGTGTCGTGGTGAGGCGGCGGCGGTGGTAGCGGCAGCGGCGGAGGAGGAGGGCGAGGAGGAGAACGAGACGCGGCAGGCTGTACCGGAGTGGCCATGGCGAACCAAATTGATCAGGATGGCTGGGCAAGGGAAAGTGGAAGTTGCGGAGGAGGTGGGGCATGGCGGCGGATATGTACGGACGCACTCATATCGCGGCGGTTGCCGGCTCGCCGGCGGTTGCTGCGTGCTTTGAGAGGATGCCGGCGGTTGCGCTCATATCGCCTCGTCGTTTGGGAGCCCATGAGACGGGGACGCCTGACCGCATCCACGAGTTTTCTCCGGGGCGAGCCCTCCTCACCTCGAGGGTCCTGGCGGCGCATCCCCGAGTGCCGTCGCCGCCGAAGCGACGCGAGGAAGCTAGCGCCAACTCGCCAAGCCCCCGCCGCTCTGTCCAAGCGCCGCCGTCCGTCGGCCTTCCCAACCGGCGCCGCTGCCCCTACGCCTTCCCGTCCGGCGCCGCCGCTCTGCTTCCCCGTCAACGGCAACGCCGCCGCTCACTCGATGTGTCGACCTGCAGCGAAATCTCTACATCGGCCGCATCCTGTACATCCACCACGGCGCCTCCAAATCGTCTTGCTCTTCGGCACATGTGAGTTCTTCCCTTTCACCTCTCCTGATTTCCTAGATCTTGCAGATCTTTGTGACTATTGTGGGTCGGCAAGCTACTGGAGGACCTGATGATTTTGTGGATTCTGTACTGAGCACGCAACGGGCAGCTGCGGCATGATTTGGTGTAAACACACTATTGATTGAGAAGTATATTACTCAACCCAGGCCGTGTTTAGTTGGGGAATTTGGGAGGTGCCAAATTACTGTTACAGTACTGTAGCACACTGTAGCGTTTCGTTTGTATTTGTGAATTATTGTCCAAATATTGACTAATTAGGCTCAAAAGATTCGTCTCGCAAAGTACAACAAAACTGTGCAATTAGTTTTTAATTTCATCTACATTTAGTACTCCATGCATGTACCGCAAGTTTGATGTGATGGGGAATCTTCTTTTTGCATAGTGTCAAAGTTGGGAGTTGGGAGTAACTAAACATGGCCCCAGACATGTAGAAGTCCAGGCAATGCTCAATTGAGAAGTATTTTTCTTGCAAATTCATAAGAGTTTTTTTGCAAGATCCTTGGTCTTTCATCAACAAATTTTGCAAGATCCTTGGTCTTTCATCAACAAATTAAGTAGCAATAGGAAAATATACAGTGATGTTACTTAATTATTTGCCTAGCTATGAAGTTGTCAGTACAAATCTCATATATACGTGTACACTTTTATTCAGCATGTAAGCTCGTAGAGACAATAATCTATATCAGATTTGCAGTAACTTCTTAGAATTTTGACGACTTATTGCCATTCAAAACCTGCTTGTGCCTTGATCTGATTTATATGCTCACTAGAGACATACTTGCCTCAATAACTTCTGAAAATTTGATGACTTATTGCCCTTCAAAACCTGCTAGGCCCTTGGTTTATGTACTTGTGAATTTATTGATAGGTTTAAATAATGAGACACTAGTCACCAAGATTAGTGTCCCTCTGTCCCTGCTTGCAGTATAGTCATAGAATGGAATTGGGTGTCTCTGATGGGTTGAGATTGGTTGGGCTGATGTATGGACTAGTGTTTTTTTATATTGTACCTGTGATCAGCTTTGGCTGATTGCTTGCTTGAGCTACTGGAGTACTTGCTCTGCTAGTTTGCTCCCTAGATAGGATGTGGATTGCAAGTCGATATCTAGTGCCATCAAGGCACAGAGCTATGCAGTTCTGTCAGGCAAAAGTATCATTTAGAATTTGTTGATGGAAATCTTTTGAGCTATATCTTCCCCTGAATTCTCATTGCAATGTATTTGGTGTCTCAAACAGTACAGAGGCTCCATCAGAGCACCTTATGGCCCTGGGGTTCATCCTTTGTTATTGTTGTGTGATTATTCTTGGAATGACATTTTTCTAAATAGGCCTGTAATTCATCATTCGTATGTGATTCATAAAGTGAGAATTGGGTGCTATTCTAACCTTGTTCCAGATTTATTTAATCAAGTGAGCGAATACACCAAATTAATCTGCATTTACCTTGTTCTGTGTTGTTAAGCTCTCTTCCTGCAACTTGCTCTGTGTTGTCTTTCATTCAGAATACGTATCTGTAGATCTTGCCAGTAACTTTGATGTACTTATTTAAGCCATTGCATTTTACATACTCTTGACATGGATTCTCATGGCAGAGAGCTGGTCACCCGCAAATCAAATTAATGTAAGAACATGGAAGCATTTTGCAGCTATAACCCATATAAACAGTGTATTCTTACCCACTTTGCAGCTATTCGTAACCATTCTTCTTATTTGACTTTTTTTTTTGAAACGTTGGCATGTTTTTACAGAATGGCATGTTTCATGTAATGGCTACCTCTATTTTACCTTCAGTTCAACTAAAAAATCCATAGCCAGCCCTATACTGTCTCGAAAAGGAACAAGATAGTATTACGTAGTTTGATATAAAAATATTTTAGTTTTGAATTTTGATTATAGTTTGATCACAGTTTGATATTGATAAACTGAGAAGGTAGCTATTACATTCGAAGTTTTTTATTTGATATTGAATTGTCATGTTCTAATTTCTCTCTTTCAAGCATCCAAGCAATGCTCGGTTAACTTAGGGGGTGTTTGGATACGAGGTACTAAACTTTAGGAGTATCACATCGGATGTTCGGATGCTAATTAGGAGGACTAAACATAAGCTAATTATAAAACTAACTGCAGAACCCCTATACTAATTCGCGAGACGAATCTATTAAGCCTAAGTAATCCATCATTAGCAACCGGTTACTGTAGCATCACATTGTCAAATCATGGACTAATTAGACTTAATAGATTCGTCTCACAAATTAGACTCCATCTGTGCAATTAGTTTTATAATTAGACTATATTTAATACTTCTAATTAGTATCAAAACATCCGATGTGACATGTCCTAAAGTTTAGGATGTGTTTCCCAAACACCCCCTTAACCTGCAATCATATATAATTTGTTTGTCAGAAGAAACCTTTTGCTTTTGGTTTCGTCATAGTTACAGATGATAGCTGTATTCAGTTTCAGTCTCGTCAGCAGTCTTGTCTTTTCCTTTTCTTCAGGAGTCGGCATGCATCAGGTTGTTGATAGTGCCACGCTACTTACAAAGCACCGCCACCCGCGACCTGGCGTAGCGTAGTCACTGTCTTTTTTTTTTTCTCGGTCCACCGGGAGGCCATATACGTATGCGCACATGTGCGTATCTCGCCTGCTGGCCGGTCGTGTCGCCTGTCGGCCACAAGCTCAGAGCGTACATTGGAGCATTGTGTGTTGGCTAGGGATGACGTTTATTCCTTGAGTAACATGTCCCCATCAGCAACTGACATGCAGCAGCTAGTCCTTTTGCTTGCACGGTAATTATTGAGGCACAACCTCTGCAAAAATGAAGGATTATGGAAGCGCAAAAATGAAAAATGGATGTTACAAGGTCATGCCTTTTTTTAGAGAGAGAGGATGTCTTGTTGTTATTAGTTAGGGGTGTTTGGGAGGAGGGGACTAAATTTTAGTCCCCATCACATCGAATATCTGGACACTAATTAGGAGTATTAAATCTAGATTAATTACAAAACTACCTCTAATCGCGAGACCAATCTATTAAGTGACAATGTGGTGCTACAGTAACCATTTGCTAATGATGAATTAATTAGGCTTAATAGATTCATCTCGCGATTTAGTCTAGAAGTTTTGCAATTAGTTTTGTAATTAGCTTATGTTTAGTCCTCCTAATTAGTATCCGAACATCCTATATGACAGGGTTAAAGTTTAGCCGTATTAGCACCGTCTTGTCCGTGTTGCTCGTTTGCCATGAAGACGGGCCATTGGGCCGATGAAAGTAATCTGTGCAAGAGAAAGCCCAGTTCATGGCCTAGACGTACAACGTACTCCGTATTTGGTTGCCCTGCTGCCTGTGCCTGTTCAAAGTTCAAAGCTACGTAGTTTGAATCAATGGAAGATTCAACTGGGTACATTGCTAATTTTTGTAACCTAGTGATTATTATAACAGTCTACTATCTTTGAGCCTGTTCGCTTCAGCTTATAAGCCGGCTGAAAAGCTGAAACGGCTGATTTATTGTGAGAGAAAAACACTGTTTGGTAGCTGATAAGCCGGCTAAATAAGCTGAAGCGAACAGGCCGTTTATCTTCCTCCTCCAAGGAGAAACAAGTAATGACATTACCCCGATCCAAGGAGAAACAAGTAATGACCAAGGGGCTGTTTGGATACGAGGTGCTAAACTTTAACAGTGTCACATCGGATGTTTGGATGCTAATTAGGAGGACTAAACATGAGCTAATTATAAATCTAATTCCAGAACCTTGTGCTAATTCGCGAGACGAATCTATTAAGCCTAATTAATCCATCATTAGCAAATGGTTACTGTAGCACCACATTGTCAAATCATGGACTA